>NC_061787.1:2823628-2851454 GCF_022458985.1 Mugil cephalus | reverse complement strand
AAGAGTATCCCAAACTAAAGCAGAGGAGAAACAACACATGCTTCAGAGTGATCTGATTCTAAGGGAGGAAGACTTGGATGAAGAACATGTTGTAGAAATCAACTGAAGAAAGAAAAGAGTGATTTGTAAACGGCCATCGTTGGTTGTGTCAAGGGTGAACAGGAGGAGAAGTACAGAGAACTGATTGAGGACTTCGTCACATGGTGTGATTCCAACCACATGACCCTTAACACCACCAAGACTAAGGAGATGGTTGTGGACTAAGCTGCTACAGATCTTCTACCAGTCTGTGGTAGCAGGTGAACTCCTGCACGCAGTAGTGTGCTGGGGGAGCAGCCTTAAGAGGAAGGACGCCTCACACTTGGACAAGCTGGTGAGGAAGGTGGGCTCTGTCTTTGGCACAGTGCAGGACAGCCTGACATCTGTTGCAGAGCAAAGGACAGGCTCTTAGCCATCATGGACAATCCAGATCATCCACTGCACAGTGACATTAATGGGCACAGGAGCAGCTTCAGTCCTGCTCCACAAACAGACTGAGGAGATTGTTCCTCCCACACGGCATGCGACTGTTTAACACAATAAAATAATTATATCAAGTACAGACACTGTATTGTTGTATGTAACACCTATATAACACCTCACCATACACATGCACCTTATCACACATACATTCAAACACTTTTTGTGCATGTTGTATTTTTGTTTTTTTTCTTTTGTATTTTTTATTGTTTTGTATTTCTATATTTTATATAACCTAATACTGCTTGTTTCTCTGAACCTGCATGTCCCTGGTGTCCCATTCTTGTCAAGCTGCTGGAAATGTAAATTTCTCATTGAGATGAATAAAGTATCTATCTACTTCTGAACAATGAGACTGACATTAAATGTGACATGGAGACAGGGAGGTTTAGCTCCATGAAATGACTGATGAGCTGATAACACAGACATGGGTCCCACACTGTGCTCGTATCTGGAAAACAGCTCTGACACAAACGCACCTGATGCCACCTTACTACCAACGTGACGTCGACCTGTTGTCAGCTGTGCAGGGAGGCAGCGCTAGGCTGCTCAGCTGGATGCTAACCAGTCTCTTTGGACTGAGTCTGCTTCTGTTCTGGTTCTGTTCCTGTGCTGCTTTCTCCATCTGAATGCTGAAGAATCCCACTGTGACCTGGGAGTCCACGTGAACAGCTGTTTTACCCCATTATCCCTGTGTAGAAATAACAGTAGCTTCATCTGTTTGTTCACTTCTACAGATCTCTTTCCAGAGTTGGTATCAGCTGCTGTGCTGTCCTTGATCATTTATTAGGTTGGATCAGACGTTACAGAGAAAAGAGGAACGATTCATTCCAGGAACAGTTATAGCTAAATGCTAAATGCTCACCCACCATCCACTCTACTGTCCACTGGTTAAACCTGTGTCAGGTGAACTGCTTCTAAACATCTGGGAGCTCTGTGACCAAAACAACTTTGATCCTAAATACTCAGTAACAGAACTAATAAATAATCAAACTTAACTCTACTAAACTAAAGTTTTTTCTTTGCCACCGTCAACTTCATGCTGCAATATTTGTTTAGTGTTTAAAGTCACATCAAATATCAGCAGAATGTTCCCTGAAGTCCTTCAACAGTACAACACACATCAACTTTGAGTTTCGTCTCACAAAACTGAGAAAGCATCAAAAATATTCTCACTACAAGGAGGAAATATTCTGAAATGTTTGATATATAAAGATCTACAAATGTGAAATGACTGAAGAACAACGTGATAAAAATCTAGTTTCTCTTCTATCTTCTTTATGTTGTGTCTTATTTTGTGAAGCTCTGATCAGTGAAGATGATTTCAGGCTGAAAGTGTCTCCAAGATATTAACAGTCAAACAGAAGAAACTGGAAACAGAGACAAACGCACTCTCAGAGTTATTCAGGTCCAAGGAAAAGTGGTGAACTGCAGCCTGCTGGTGGTGCTGTGCTGGACTGGATCAGACAGGAAAATGTTCCTAATATTTTGTCCACACTGTTAACACACATCAGACTTTCAGAGCACGTACTGTAGATGGTGTTGTTAATCTGTCAGTGACTTCAGAGTCTTCCAACTAAATATTCTTCTAGAAAACTGAGTTAGAAACTCTTCAAACATGTGAACGTTTTCTTTCCAGTGTTCAGTCGGCAGCTTCTCATGTTAAAATATTTCAATACCACCTTAATATATTAATACCACCTTAACACTTTAAACATTTAACAGAACCTTGAGCCTTTGAAGACATAAGGGTCTCAGATTACTGATGTTAGGAGAGTGGAACTGATCATCTTGTTCAAACTGAACTGACTTTATTTGTGGAAAGAGGAAATGAAGGGATTCCCAGAGTGGATGAGGAGACATCACCACCTGGTGGTCTCTAGAGGAACTGCAGCTCATCAGTATCTATCAGTCCATTCAAGAGAATCAGTGGGAGGCTTCCAGGAAATAGACTGACCCACTGAGGAGCTGCTTCTCCCAGTAAATTCATGGATCCAGTGGGAAGTTCAGGGACCTCTAAAGGTTTCTAGGATACATACACTTCCTGCCTGTGGTGAGTTCACTGACTGAGATAAAGGTAGGATCTATCAGTGTCTTTGGCGAGTTCATGAATAAACTGGTTGGTGACACATTGAAGTTCTAACTTGACCAAACACAGAAAGTGATGAAACGAACAAGAGCATTTACCAAATAATAAATTGTGTTTACAAGCATCATAAATCCATTCCTAAAGATTCAATTTTTCAATTTGTTTCTTTTTAAGTCTTTGTACATTTTGTCATTGTTAAATCTTTAAACCTAGTCTTTAAACTAGATTTGGCAGTGGGAATGGACCAAAACCACAATTATTAGAAAAACCAGTGCTTCCTCAAAATTCTGTCTTTGGGAAAACTTAAAAATGTGAGAAAAGTAGCCAAAGATAAAGATAAGATAAAGAATTGTCTACAAATAAATAATTCCACTATTAATCATTATTAGGTTTATTAGATCCTGTACATCTATGAAATCTATGATATTCATTATTAAACATATTTTGTGAAAAAATTACATATTTTAGTAAGGTGATGATTTGTATTTAGGTAGTAAAACCAACATTTTTAAAAATCCAAGCACCCAGTATCATGGTTACATATGTGACATTTTTAACAAATCAAAAAGCTTGAAATTGGTCCAAAATTCAGCAAATTATTCTACTTTAAAAAAAAGTAGCTCTTTCCTTTATTAGTTTACATGCACCGTTGCCCCTGCTGGCACTGTACCAGGCATAAGGAGAGGTCACTTCAGCACTGGACAGCTCCTGTGAACCCTCTCGAATGCCAGGCTAAAACAAGAAGGGGTCACTTCAGCACCGGTCAGTTCCTCTGGGGTCATTCATCATCTCATCTTGAGGCTTTTAGGAGAATTTATAGTACTGCGTTTGGGTCCCACAGGAACCTACACCAGTGTGACTAATTTCTACTTCCCTCTGTAACAAATTCATTTCAGTAACTGCTATGTCTTTTTTGTAAGTTGGGTCATTTGTGCTTCCACTTCTTGCTTCACTTTCAACAATGGCAACTGAAACTTTGGTCGAAATTTCGCCGAACACGAACGTCTGTATCTCCAAACCTCCTCAGTTGACCTTACCAATTCTGATACTCTTCTGAGGTCTGCGTCGACAATCTGGAGTGGACACAAGTTTCTATCAGCAACTTTTTTCTGCATCAGGTGAGACCCAGTACGTTGAGCTTCCAAGCTAGACCCATGATTTGGAGGCAATATTAAATGTTGTCATCAGATAAAGATGTTCTACTTTTGGTTTGCTTGTCAGACCAACCTGTCACTGGGACTTGTGCCAAGTCAAGATTAGGACAGATGACAGAGTAGTTACAGAAGATGAATGAATGAGTGGATGAAAGTGGAGTGAACTAGGATCGCTAATAGATGCTGGGGCAAAATTCTATATCCACCATGATCCAAATTGACCGTTTCTTTGGCAGAAATTCATATATCGAGCAGTGTTTACCGATTGTACACCAGTAAAGAGTTGACATTAGTAACACAAACACACTGGCTCCATCTTCTTCTCCAACAATGCAAAGGACATAAACGTGTAATATAACAATAATAATAAGTATATGGCTAGAGTCTGATAATGAACCAATACTCATATGGGACTGGAGGAATCTGTTCTGATCCTGTATTCTTTCTCCAGTGAATGGTACTTTAATGACCCACTAATGAGGCTCCAGTCTCAAACTTTGAACGAAGATGAAACCTTTAGGGGAATGATGTTCAGACTGGGTTCAATCTATTAGGTATAAAGAAGTTATATAAAAACTAGACCATTCACCAAAACATTTTGCTTCACCACAGCTCCCTTCTCATTTCTAACTGAATTGATTTGAACTACACAAATAAAACATCAAATACAACACTGTGTCTCTACAGTTGTGGTTTTTCATGCTGTAAATTGTCCTAATGTTTTCCTTCTTGTTCCAACAATAAAAATTCACTTCATCCTGACATCCAGAGCAGCTGGGTGGAACTACTGCAGGATCATTTGTGGAGTATTTAGTTTAAATTGAAGGAAATCAGGAAAGATTTTATTATTTATTCTCTTTTCATTGACATGTTTTGCAAATCATTTACAATTTAAAAATAACAAGAGACCAAGATAACAATATAATCTACAGATAAAGAAAAGGCATAAATCCCAAAGGATTTAGTTAAAGCTTCCAGCCTTAAAGTAAATAATAACCAGAATAAACCAATGCTCATGTTGGCTGCCTATAGAACTCTGTGAGCTGACATCAGTCAGAGCCGTTAATCACAACACTGCCACATTGGCAGGAAAGTGCACTTCTCTAATATCTATTCCGTTGATATCTGTGAGTAACTAATTAATGTCTAAATTGTAAAGAACAAGCAGAGTGGAAATCGTTTTATAGGATTCCCAAATATCACATTAGATGACAGATGCGCAATAGAACGGGTGATGGGATCCAATATATTTCTTTTCATAAAGGAAAGTTTATAACATGGATTACAAAGGGATGTTGCTCATTCAAAACTAAAAAATGTGATTAAACAGTTACTTGTTGTTGTGATTGTGTTACTGTACAGAGTACAATGCATTTGTATAATAAATAAAGAGAAAATAATAATTTCCTGTATGTTGTGGTGTATTTAACAGATACTATTTACATCAGTGATTAGCTTGTTACATTATGCTGCCGTTATAAAAATGTCGCTGATCTGAGACTGATGTTGACTGCTGCTGCTTCAGCCTCTGGATCATCAAACACAGCTCTTCCTGTTTATCATCACTCCCACCTGTAGAGAGGAGGAGAAAGAAGAGAGGAGGTGAAGGAGTGTTTCCCTTCATCATCACATCCAGTAGAAAGAGCAGCAGGGACTTGAGTCCTGTTCAGAGCAGCAGTGGAGCAGCTGTGGAGCTCAGCCAGCTTCCTTTCAGCTTCATGTTAACGTGTTGGAGTGAACACACACAGACCTGCAGAGACTTTTAGCATCAAGTCTGTTTCCTCTGCAGATTTCACTAAGAAACTGCTGAGAGTCCTGAACGCTTCATTACTGCACCAACACTTTAGTGATGGATTTACTGCTGCTCCATGGAAACAAAGATCAGCTGACTAAGAAACTCATGGTTACTAAATGTAACGCTGCTTCTGTGATGTGCAGGCTTCAGTCAGACTGATCTCAGAGCTGTGATCAGTTGTTGATCAGATGTGATGAATGACCACCACTGTCTCTATACATCTTGGAAGGCTGTCAGCTGGAATCCAGCTTTATTTCCTGGACACATCAACACAACAACAACAGTCGTCTTCACATCAACTCAAACACATGATCACAACAAGCTTCTGGCTCATCTGATTGGCTGACTGTTGTCTCTCTCTCTGTCTTTCTGTCCAATCCTGAAGCCTGTCTCCATTCTCCTCTCACTGCTTCACTGAGAAGCTGCAGGTTCACAGGAAACACTGGATCTTTGATACTAACTGTGTTTAGGACGATACTGATGAAAGCAGCATGGACTGACTGGAACCCCCCGCTCACCTCAGAGTCTCCAGTTTATAGTCTGGACTCTTGACAAGATCAAGAAGCTGCTTCATATCTGAATCCTTCAGGTTGTTGTCACTCAGGTCCAGATGTTTCAGATGGGAGGGGTCGGACTTCAGAGCTGAGACCAGAGAATCACAGCCGATCTGTGACAAACTGCAGCTCCACAAACTGAATTAAGAATGAAAGATGTAGATTAAATCATGAATAATTCACTCCGATGTGTTCAGGTGTTAAATGTGCAACTCAACATTACTGTGTCCTAACAGCCTTTAAGCTTCATTTACTTTAACATTTTCTACAGTTTCTGCTACAAACACTCGTCTTGAACTAAAGGACATTTACAGATTTATGGAGGAAAGTTGTGGATGAAGATGAATTAGATTCAGTTGGTAATTAAACATATCAGATCTACAACAGTAACAGACAGTGAACTGACCTCAGAGTCTCCAGTCTACAGTCTGGACTCTCCAGAAAACCACACAGCTGCTTCACTCCTGAATCCTTCAGGTTGTTGTTACTCAGGTCCAGATGTTTCAGATGGGAGGGGTTGGACTTCAGAGCTGAGACCAGAGAATCACAGCTGATCTCTGACAACCAGCAGTTCTCCAATCTGAATAAAGAATGAAAGATGTAGATTAAATCTCCTCTCCATATCTGAGTGACTTTGTCCTTGTGTTATTGTGGATCTCCATCATGTCTTCTACAGACAGTAATATGTGACAGTAGGTTTGACTCCAAATGAAATGTGACTGAATGATGATGAAACAGCAGGAAGCTCAGACACTAAACACACCTCAAACACCTGCATCTGAACACATGATCTCATCTGTGTGTGTTGACCAGGAATGAAGCATCAACATTATACAGTTATTGAAATGAGCTTGTCTTCAGTTTGAGGAACAGTAATGTTCTGGATGAAGATGAATTAGATTCAGTTGGTGATTAAACATATCAGATCTACAACAGTAACAGACAGTGAACTGACCTCAGAGTCTCCAGTCTACAGTCTGGACTCTCCAGAAAACCACACAGCTGCTTCATTCCTGAATCCTCCAGGATATTGTCAGTCAGTTCCAGATGTTTCAGATGGGAGGGGTTGGACTTCAGAGCTGGTCCCAGAGAATCACAGCTAATCTCTGACAACCTGCAGTTCTTTAGTCTGAATAAAGAATGAAAGATGTAGTAATCTGTGTCAGAACTCATGTGAGTTTTCTGTGAATACTTTCAGATCTAAGTGTTAATAATGTTTTTTCTTGCTAATGTCATTTAGCTGCTGTATCTTCTAGCCAAGCTTCCATCCACTAACTATACTGCCACAGTAATATTTAGGCTACATGTGCTTGTCTGCTGGGTTGAGAATTAGACAGCAGGTGTTGGTGAGCTGCTGTTTGGGGAGACATACTCATGTAGAAAAGTGTTGGAGTCCATGATGTTCGTAACAAACAGTTATGTTTCTGTGACTTGTTGAACTTGTGTTTGTTGGATAATGCTACCTATTTATTCCCTGTCTGGTTGCTAGTGTGTTTTATGCATACTTTACTGAGTGTGTTTCACTAAATGTATCTTTAACCATCTTTAATTATCTCACTAAAACCACCATCTAAAATACATAGGAGCAGCAATGCATGTATCACATGCTGTTTATTTGATTGAAATTTGATTTACAGTGGACATTTTCTACAGTTTCTGCTACAAACACTCATGTTGAACTAAAGGACACTTACAGATTTATGGAGGAAAGTTGTGGATGAAGATGAATTAAATTCAGTTGGTGATTAAACATATCAGATCTACAACAGTAACAGACAGTGAACTGACCTCAGAGTCTCCAGTCTACAGTCTGGACTCTCCAGAAAACCACACAGCTGCTTCACTCCTGAATCCTTCAAATTGTTGTTACTCAAGTCCAGATGTTTCAGATGGGAGGGGTTGGACTTCAGAGCTGAGACCAGAGAATCACAGATGATCTCTGACAAACTGCAGTTCTTTAATCTGAATAAAGAATAAAAGAATAAAAGTTCCTTAGTGAAATCATGTGTTCAGAGCTGAAAAGAGTTCAGAATGAACAATTTTGAAGTTAAACACGTTTTATTCTTTCACAGTGAACTCTTATAGATTCTGGTTTAGACAAATAGACATTTGAAGATGTCACCTTGACCTCTGCAAGTGTGCTATCAAGATGTTTTAACAAAGAAGTGGAGGATTTTTCTTCTATGAAGCTTTGAAATGTGGAGCTCAACATGGCTCTGCCACAGTCAATGGACTAAACCACAGAAGAAGAAACCAGACTTTACCATGAAGATCCTCAGTGTGGATCAGTAGAATATCAGCCTGACGTGACCACAACTTTACCATCATATTCATCTCAGCACACAAAGAAAATATGGAGTCTGACCTCAGAGTCTCCAGTTCATAGTCTGGACTCTCCACAAGATCAAGAAGCAGCTTCACATCTGAATACTTCAGCTTGTTTCCACTCAGGTCCAGATGTTTCAGATGGGAGGGGTTGGACTTCAGAGCTGAGACCAGAGAATCACAGCTGATCTCTGAACCATTGGAGTCCTCCAGTCTGGATTAAGTATAAAAGATGTGAGTTTACAAAGTTCCTGCTTGAAGTCACTCAGAGTTCCATCATGTGTTCAGAGCTAAAGTTTCAGAATGAACAAGTTCATATAATGTAAACTTCAAACATCTGAAGCCAACAGGAAGCGGCTTTAAACAGTGAAACAGAACAAGTGAAGAAGAGCTCTCATTAATATTAATAACAACATAAAGACGTAGTGACTTCAGCTCTGAGCTCTGACAGCTCCACTAGAGGCTCCATCTCTACAAACTCATGTTGTGCAGATACATTTATTTCTGATTCCACTGAAGATTCTCAAGTTTCAAAGAAAACAAACACATCAGGATGAATTAAAACAAAGTCTCATTTTCTGGAGCATTGATGGTGTTTGCTTTGAATATGTCACTATAATCATCACTAGACTCCACAAGCAGATACCGAACATTTATTAGTTCCAGTCTGATGTGGTGGAAATGATTTTAGTTCTGTTCTAAATGTCTGACAGACTTTAAGGTGGAAATGAAGAGTGTCAAAGATTCAAAATCAGTCATCCAGTGGAGGATTTTTCTTCTTCTATGAAGCTTTGAAATGTGGAGCTCAACATGGCTCTGCCACAGTCAATGGACTAAACCACAGAACAAGAAAACGGACTTTACCGTGAAGATTCTCAGTGTGGATCAGTAGAATATCAGCCTGATGTCACCATAACTTTACCATCATATTCATCTCAGCATACAAAGAAAACATGGAGACTGACCTCAGAGTCTCCAGTTTATAGTCTGGACTCTTCACAAGATCAAGAAGATGCTTCACATCTGAATCTTTCAGGAAGTTGTAACTCAAGTCCAGATGTTTCAGATGGGAGGGGTTGGACTTCAGAGCTGAGACCAGATAATCACAGCTGATCTTAGACAAACTGCAGCTCTTCAGTCTGAATAAAGAATAAAAGTGAGCTCCATAAAATGTATTATGTGTTTCATCCTGACTCAGAGCAGCAGCCTTCTATCAGTCTGACTCAACAACAGTAACAGTCTTAACAGTTAAAAATGTTTTTTATTATCAGTGGAGTAGTGAATGGACTGTTGCACCAAAGCAGCATATTTACCAGGACTTGTTGTTTTAAGAGAGGAGGCCAGTGATAGTTTGAGGAGTTTCAGTGAGGTGTGAAATGTTCTGAGTAGTAATGATGTATGATTGAAATTATCTAGAAGACTTGTCGTAAACATGAACATTTATTAACTAAACAACATTTGTCACATCAGTCAATGATCTGAAGTGAATAAATAAAGAAAACCTCCAACAGCTCCAGTCAGTGAACTGACCTCAGAGTCTCCAGTCTACAGTTTGGACTCTCCAGTCCAGCAGACAGATGCTTCACTCCTGAATCCTTCAGGTCATTATCACTCATGTCCAGCTCTGTCAGATAGGAAGGGTTGGACTTCAGAGCTGAGGACACAACTTCACAGTGAGTCTCTGAGAGTCCACGTCCAGTAAATCTGTGATTAGAAAACAAATAAATCTGTTATAAGATCATTTACATCTAGATCCAGACTGAATGAGTATGAGTGAGGTGATCATCTGATGAACATCTGATTGATTCTGTTAATGATCAGGACTCACTGAGCCTTTCTGCAGTTCCTCACAGCTGGGATCAGTCTCTGTCGTCCCTCCTCTGATGTGTCATACTTCTCCAGATCCAACTCATCCAGAACCTCCTCTGACATCTCCAGCATGTAGGCCAGAGCTGAGCAGTGGATCTCAGAGAGTTCCTTCTCTGATCTGTTCTTTGACTTCAGGAACTCTTGGATCTCCTGATGAACTGAGAGGTCGTTCATCTCCATCAGACAGTGGAAGATGTTGATGCTTCTGTCAGGAGACATTGTATAAGTCCTCATCTTCTTCAGCTTGCTGATGGCTCTCTGGATGATTTCTGGACTGTTCTCTGTCTGACCCAGCAGACCTCCTAAGAGTCTGTGGTTGGACTCCAGAGAGAGGCCATGAAGGAAGCGAACAAACAGGTCCAGGTGACCAGTTTTACTGAGCAGGGATTTCTTCATGGCTCCATACAGGAAGTCCTCCAAAGACTTAGTGGAGTTCTGGTTGTCTTTTTCCAGGAAGTCCTCCAGCAGCTCTGTCTTCTTGTTGATGTAACAGTGGAACATGTAGACTGCAGCCAGAAACTCCTGAACGCTCAGATGAACAAAGCAGTAGACTGATTTCTGGAAGATCACAGTCTCTCTTTTGAAGATCTCTGTACAAACTCCTGAGTACACTGAGGCCTCTGTCACATCCAGACCACAGCGCTCCAGGTCTTCTTGGTAGAACATGATGTTTCCTTCCTCCAGATGTTCAAACGCCAGCCTCCCCAGCTTCAGAAGAACTTCCTTGTCAGCCTCCATCAGCTCCTTTGGACTCGTCTCATGTCCCTCATGGTACTTGTTCTTCTTCCTCTTCGTCTGAACCATCACAAAGTGTGAATACATGTCAGTCAGGGTCTTGGGCAGCTCTCCTCTCTGCTCTGTAGTCAACATGTGCTCCAGAACTGTAGCAGTGATCCAGCAGAAGACTGGGACTCCACACAGGATGTGGAGGCTCCTGGAGGTCTTGATGTGGGAGATGATTCTGCTGGACAGCTCTTCATCACTGAACCTCCTCCTGAAGTACTCCTCCTTCTGGGTGTCAGTGAAGCCTCGTACTTCTGTTACCCTGTCAACACATGTAGGAGGGATCTGATTGGCTGCTGCAGGTCTGGAAGTGATCCAGACCAGAGCCGAGGGAAGCAGGTTCCCCTTGATGAGGTTTGTCAGCAGCACATTGACTGATGCCTTCTGTGTGACATCAGACACAACTTCACTGTTGTTGAAGTCCAGTGAAAGTCTGCTTTCATCCAGGCCGTCAAAGATGAACAAAAGTTTCCAGACAGCCAGCTCCTCTGCTGTGATCTTCTGTAATGTTGGATGGAAAACATGGAGCAGCCTGAGAAGACTGTACTGCTCATCTTTGATCAAGTTCAGCTCCCTGAACGAAAGCACAATCACCACACTGACATCTTGGTTTTCCAAACCCTCTGCCCAGTCCAGAGTGAACTTCTGCACTGAGAAGGTTTTTCCAACACCAGCGACGCCGTAGGTCAGAACCAGTCTGATGTTTCTCTGTTGGTCAGGTGAGGCTTTAAAGATGTCGTGGCACCTGATCGGAGTGTCATGGAGGGCCTTCATCTTGGAAGCTGTCTCAAGCTGCTTCACCTCATGTTGGGTATTAACCTCTTCACTCTGTCCCTCTGTGATGTAGAGCTCCGTGTAGATCCTGTTGAGGAGGGTTCCTCTTCGTCTTACATTAGTTCCTTCAGTCACATGTTCACATCTCCTCCTCAGACTGATCTTATGTTCATCTAAAACCTTCTGCTGACCAACATCTGATGGAAAGATGAAGAAACGAGAGACAAAAACGAAAACAGTTTTAAGTTGTTTTAAGAACAGAAAACTGACCTGTGAATCATTTTGCTTCTTGTCATAATAACGCATTTATAGAGTTAGAACATTTCAGAAATGTTTTAGAAAATGCTCTTTCCTCTGAGGGTGTGTGTCAGTGTTTGATTGACAGCAGCTTGTCTACAGCTCTTCATCTAACAGATCACCGTGGTTGTTTCTTCCTCTCTGTAATATTTAAGACTGATCCATTCATAAAATGATAAAATGTCCATCTCTTGTTTTTAACTGCACTATATCAACATAATACTGCTTATCAACATTTCCTCTGGCTGTTTCCAAATAAAAGCCTCTTAGTGGTCAGTTACAACAGGAACAGATTAATTTATATCAGCAGTAAGTAACAAAGATCAGTCATGAGTAAAATAAGGCTGATATGCAATGTGCAGGGAGGCAAAATAGAATCTAAGAACTTATTTTAGCAAGAGTTCGCCAGCAGACCGATGTAGAGTCTTACTTTTTTTTCCACACTGGGGACAGGAGGAGTGTCCTGATGAAGCAGACTGGTCCAAGTATGAGGTGATGCACTGTCTGCAGAACCAGTGTCCACAGCTGGTAGAAACTGGATCCTTCAGGACGTCCTGACACAAAGCACAGCAGGACAACTGCTCCTCCACAGAAACATGACTCCTCTTCCTCTCTCTGTCAACACATTTCTTCATCACTAACATCATTTTCACATCGTTGGCGAAAGAAGAAGAGTTTGAATTCACTTGATTGAATTAAGTTGATTTCAACTCATCAACACCAATGAACTGTAAAAAATAAAGAAAAACACCATCTGTCACTTTTTAATCGAATGAATTTGATGGATCAAAGTGGGCGTGACCGATCAAGTGGGCGTGACTGAGGAAGTGGGCGTGACTGAGGAAGTGGGCGTCACCAACTTTCAAGGGGGGCGTGACTGAGGAAGTAGGCGTCAGCAACTTTCAAGGTGGGCGTAACCAACGCTGATTGGATGTTGTGGCATTTCACTTTCCTTGGGGGTAGGAAGTCGGGGTCTGTGTGAGAATCTTTTTTTAAGATGAGTCAGCGGGGTCACGACCCCCGAGGTAGGAAGTCGGGGGGTATGTGAAAGCATTTTTATTACCTGAAACAGCGGTGCCACGACCCCCGAGGTAGGAAGTCGGGGATTATGCGAGAATCTTTTTATTAGGTGAAAAAAGCGGTTGTCACGACCCCCGAGGTAGGAAGTCGGGGATTATGTGCAAGTATTTTGATCAGGTAAACACAGCGGTGTCAAGACCCCCGAGGTAGAAAGTTGGGGGGTATTTGAAAGTATTTTTATTACCTGAAACAGCGGTTTCAAGACCCCCCGAGGTAGAAAGTCGGGGGGTATGTGAAAGTATTTTTGTTAGGTGAAACAGCGGTGTCGCGTATAATACTGCTGGTCAGTCGATGTCATACGCGCATTTCATCACGGCCTGCCGCTGAAGACATCACATCAGTCCTGCCTGAGAGTCTCCAAAGAAGCTAATTATCTTTTTTCTGGGGAGGGTAAGTAATCTCTGTACCTTTATTAGCGGGTGATTCCTTTTACTACACCTAACATAGTTTTTCCGAACCTGTTTTTTCAGAATAAAGATATCTTTTCGTGAAAGCATCAAAAATGGATTCTTGTATGTAACATTTTAAGACTTACATGATTTTATACATGTTTCATTGTTACGGTATAAGGATAACACAGGGCCTTTCTTCCAGACACTGAGAAAGCGGCCTTCTTTTGCCGTGCATATGATGAGGACAGCCAGGGCATCTTATGTAAGGCAGTTATTTCATTCAAAGGAGGCTATACATTTTACAGAAATTTACAAGAATTACTCTTGTATTTTTTTTTTTTTTGTAGGGCACCCCTGAAGTAGTCCCATCCACCGCATCTGTATCAGTTCAGAATGGTTAGTTACTTTCCTTTAACAAAAAAAAAAACAAAACAAAAAAAAACAAAAACAAAAAACTGCATGTGTGAATATATTTATATGTGTGTGTGTGTGTTTCACTAAAGTATTATAATAATAATTGTTTTCTGGTTATAGTATATCCTTCTCAGACCGTAATCTGGCCAGGGAGCGTACTGTTTGAAGGTAGAAGCACTAACACTCTTCCGCTATCCTTTGACTGTGTATCCCAGAATGTATGTGATAGATTCTATTGACTTGTATTATACTTTAGCAGGTGACGAAGCAATACTAGACAGCGTTTTGGATTACGGGAACGAGAGTGGACTTCTATCTCTATCTGAAATTCATGCAACAGACAGGCCCGAGACACCTCCGACTAACGGTAAGAAGAAGAAGTATAAATTTTAAATAATAAGTAAAATAAATCTAAACCCGTCTCTCTCCATTTTGTAGAGTGCAGACCAGAACCCGCTCACAAGGTGGACAAGGCTACTTGTACCAACGAAGACGGTGTCTACCGCTACTCGTCATACCCGACACGCCAGAAAAGCAAGTCAGACAACCGGCTAACAGTAAGAATTATTATTTATTTATTTTTTTAAGAAACTAAATGATTATAAGTAAGCCATGTCACTCATTGTGATATTTTAACTGATTCTGATAGCTAAAGAAGCTGACACTGACGGAGGACCATCTGGATCCGAAATTAGCATACCAGAAGCGCCAGAGAAAGCCGTGACTGACGGTAAAAATAAAATACAAATTTTATACAAACTTAAAATAAATAATAGCTAATCAGCTAAATAAAATAAATACTTCTTTATCTATTCTGTAGACTCCAGGCCATACCCAGACTGAAGCATTCCACTAGAAGAAGCGGCAGGAGGAATACAAGGAGATCAGCTTCAGGACGTCGGGGTCTATCGAGAGGGAAGGTTGTGAAAAACTTTTTGGAAAATACTGACTTCTGTTTGTGAATTGACCTCAGCGTTGACTAGGTAGAGTCGTGTGTGTTGTAATGATGAATGATCAAGGGGAAAATTCGGTCTCGCAGTCAGCTCTGTTATCTTTACAGTCTTCGGTCTCGCAGTCAGCTCTGTTATCTTTACAGTCTATGGTTGAAGTGTTAAGCGATATCCCTCACCCGCAAACTTTACCTCCACTGGTTGAAATACAACAACAATTAGAGATTTCAAACGAGCCTCAGGCTCGCCACGAACCTTCGGATTTACAGAATTTGGAAAGTATCGATGTAGCCCTTCAGCGTTTAAGAGAAGCTCCGTCCAGTCCTCCATCCCCCGAGCTTTTACCTCCGCCGCTTGAATTACAGCCTTTAGAGATTTCAAACGAGCCTCAGGCTCGCAACGAACCTTCTGATTTTCAAAATTTGGAAAGTATCGATGTAGCCCTTCAACGTTTAAGAGAAGCTTTGTCCAGTCCTCCACTCCCGGAGCTCTTACCTCCTCCCTCCCAACCCCGCGTCGTTTATCCGTCTAATGTACCATTACCTCGGCCGACGCAGGTTCCCTCTGTTCGTCCAACCGAAGATTCCGTGCCTGGTCCGTCTAACCTTTTACCCGTAAACGATCCGTTACCCGGTCCGTCCTCGTACTTCCACCTACAACACCAGCCGCTCAGAGGGGTGCGGGTCAAAATCCTGAATCCCCCGGGAGGGTCTCCAGAGACAGGTTTAATAACATTGAAATAAGACAGATGCTAAATTTCAACTTTCCCAATCCTGTGAGTAATTACGCAGAGTTTTATCTTAATGTGATGGAGACTCTCCAAGCAGCGGGTTGAACGGGCTGTATCCTATGCCAGACAGGGGGATGTGCTGCAACTAGAATTTAAGGGGGGAAAGATCAAACAGCGCCTCTGTCATAGTCACACACAACGGCAGTCTACCTCTAAACCATGTTCAAGAGGCTCTCGACCGCCTTGTGCAATCAAACATGGCCATTATGCCGGAAGATGAGATGGAGTTACTTGTGCAGGTGGTACGTAGTCCTAGAGGGGGTGTTAAAAGAAAACTGCAAACCATTTTTGACGATGAAATCTGCAGGAAAAAAGCCCATTGCCTGAACATTGTCATCAATCCTGGCAACCAGCTCTGCTTTGCCATTAACCTCGCTCAGCTTTTAAACCGTGAATTAACCACGCGTCAGGCCACTGAGCACGCTAAAGTTGCTACAGAATCATGCGGGGTTAGCGGACGACACGCCTGTGACTTTTAATGATATTATCAAATTTGAACAGGCTTTAGATTGCAAAATCGTCGTCTTCTTCAGAGCAGACGGTGAGCGGGCCCTGTCTAAATTCCAAACATCTGAAGGAATGCATCCTAAAACCCTCTATCTCTTCCTCCATCAGAACCATTACTATGGTATCACCAACCTGAAAAACATTTCTAGGTGCACGGTACGTCTGCGGTTACTGCCACACAGGTTTTACTAACTTATGGCAGCATCAGTGCCCGGGCCGTTGTTCTGTATGCTTCACCTCAGACTGCACAAAAACCGAGACTAAACTGATTAATTGCCCCGATTGTAATATGGACGTGTCGATCCGACACGTGTTATTTAAAACATAAAATACTCGTCACCGCCCCACCGCCGGTACAGCCGCCAGCAACTGCGGTACAATTAAAAAGTGCAATACCTGCAAAGTGGTGTATTACTCAGCCATCAGCGGCAGCACCCAGCACAAATGTCGAGCTAAGACATGTCGGTCTGTTCCGTAAAGGACCCGGGCGAGGATCATCTGTGTTACATGACTCCTTTGAAGGTCGAGACTGATTATTCGAACCGCATAGTGTTTTATGATTTTGAAACATTTGTAGATGGAACAGGCAGACACATCCCATTTTACATCAGTACACAGTCTATGCTTGGAAAGAAGTGGGGTTCCTGGGGCATGAGTTGCACAGCTAGCTTCTTTAAACACTTCAGAAAACAGAAATACAGAGGCTGCATCTTCATAGCTCACAACGCTAAGGGTTTCGACAGTTACCTGCTTCTCAATCATATAATTCAGCAAGGTATGGCACCCCGTTATAATCATGCAGGGCAGCAAGGTGTTGCAGATGGTGGATGAGGCGTTCCGTCAAACATACATTGACTCGCTTTCCTTTTTAACCATGCGCCTAGCAGATATGCCCGCAGCCATGGGCCTCGATGCTGTGAATGCTCCACGCGACCAGGAACTAAGCAAAGGTTTCTTCCCCCACCTTTTCAGTTCAGAGGCTCACTTAAATTATGTAGGCCCTTACCCTCCCCCAGACACTTACGGCGTAGACAGGATGCCTTCGGACACGCTGAAAAAGTTCAATGCCTGGTACGCACCAAAGCTGGCTGTACATTTGATTTCAAAAAAGAGGCGGTGCTTTACTGCAATCTCGATACTGAAATCCTGGCAGCATCATGCTTAAAGTTTCGCGAAGAATTCATTCGAGAGACACGCGTTGACCCCTTTACGTGCATTACAATCGCTTCCGCCTGCATGAAAGTCTTTAAGACAAATTTCCTCCCTCCAAACACTCTGGCTCTACCGCCCGCCGATAACTACAACCGCCAATTTAAAAACTACTCCGACTCTGGCATCCAGTGGTTAGAGTGGGTCTCGCAGAACGAAAACGTCGCTATTCGACACGCTCTGAACGGAGGAGAGAAAAACTGGGGAAATACTTTGTGGACGGCTATGCAGAGACTGACGGTGTTAAAAAAGCATGGGAGTTTCTCGGGTGTTTTTTTCACGGCTGTCCAAAGTGTTACTTGCCTACTGAAGTGAATCGTTTGTTGCAGACTCCCTTTGAGCAGCTCCACTCAGCCAAGCCAAGCTGCTGACCCTGCGATCGGAGCTACATGTCTCGGTACAGTTCATATGGGAGCATGACTGGATCCGAATGAAAAAATCTCATGACGGAGTGAAACAGTTCCTCCTTCAGTATAGTGCACCGCAGCCCTTAAAACCTCGCGTATGCGCTGTTTGGAGGTAGAACTTGTCCCATCCGTCTGAGGTACACGACAAGTGACACAGAGCAGGTTCGTTACGTCGATGTTACATCCTTGTATCCGTACGTTAACGCGCACTTTCACTACCCCCTTGGCCACCCCGAAATTATCCGTCAGGGTTTTAAAGATCCGCGTGAGTACTTCGGCCTGATTAAAGCTGTCGTGTATCCCCCTCGGAAGCTATTTCTACCTGTTCTACCGCATAAAAACTGAGCGAGGTAAACTGGTGTTTACTCTCTGCCGCGTGTGCGCTGAGATCAACCATCAAGCCGGTTCGTGCATGCATAGTGACGGAGAAAGAGCTCTATCCGGTACCTGGACGACGCCTGAATTCACGAAAGCCCTAGACAGTGGATACCGTGTAGCCCAGATAACAGAAGTCTGGCATTTCAAGCAAAAGAGTGACTCCATTTTTAGGGGCTACATCAACACCTTTCTGAAGGGTGAACAGGAGGCTTCTGGTTTCCCCCCAAAGCATCGGATGAGGCCAGCAGAGATAATTACATCAGAGACTACGCAGCCAACCAAGGTATTGAATTAGAGTAAAATCGCACCTAATCCTGCAAAAAGACAAACAGCCAAACTTCGTCTCATCAGCTTTTGGGGAAAATTTGTGCAGAGAACCAACTTAGGTCAGACAACTCATCAGAAAACCTGAAGAGTTTTTCAAGTTTCTGTTTTCAGAGCAGTACGATGTAAAGTATTTTGGCTTTCTGAATGATGAGGTGGCTATGGTGCAGTGGCAGTACGGTAACGGGTACATCCTCCCTCCCGGGAAAAGCAATAACATCTTTATCGCAGCGTTTACCACATCCTATGCTCGACTGACTCTTTACAGGTATATGGAGATGGTACATGATCCCGAAAGGATTCTGTATTATGACACTGACAGCTTGATTTATGTCGTCAGAGAGGGGGAGATGCCTCTTCCCACAGGTAACTACCTGGGGCAGCTGACGGACGAGCTGGGCGGGGACTACATTCAAGAGTTTGCAGCAGCAGGTCCTAAAAGTTATGCATATCAGACCAGAGGGGGTAAAGTGTCACTGCGCGTGAAGGGTATCACACTGAACCGTCAGAGTGGTGAAGAAATTAACTTCAACAGTATTAAACAGTTGGTAGAGGGTTACATTGAGAATCCTCTCAGCGACGCCGTCATTACAGTGTCTCAGCAGAACATCGTGGCGAGATAAAAAAGGCTTCACCCTGAAAAATTCTTCATTCCAAAAGAGGTTCAGGGTGGTGTATGACAAAAGGCGTCTTTTAGCTGGCGGGCGAACCGAACCCTTTGGTTATTAATCAGAAAATGTCACACTCTCTAGGAGAAGAGATTGAGTTTGACCCCAGATTGCAGCTTCCTTTTTCGTGTCTGGTGGGTGGGTCCGAGTGGATGTGGAAAAACTGTTTTTGTAAAAAATGTTCTGGAAAACTGTGAACATGTCATGAATGATGTACCTAATAATATTGTATGGATTTATACTTCTTTTCAACCTTTGTATACTGAACTGCAAAAGAAAAATAAAAAGATAAGATTTATTAAAGGATTACCGGATTCTTTTGAAGATGAGTCTCTTTTTCCAGCCGACCAAACACACTTGGTTATTTTGGATGATGTCATCTTTCAAGCATCTGATCACCCAGAGGTGGTAAGGATTTTTACCCAGTACCGGCATCACCGAAATATGAGCGTCATAATGCTCACTCAGAATGTGTTTCATCAAGGGAAATTCAGTCGAACCATCGGTCTAAACACCAATTATCTGGTGCTGTTCAAAAATCCCAGAGACAAACTGCAGATGAATATACTAGCTCAACAGATGTTTCCCTCCAGAAAAAAATATTTTTTAGAAAGTCTCGAAGATGCCACTAGTCAACCGCACTCCTATTTATTACTGGGTTTAACTCAGACAGGTTCAGACTGAGAACGGGGCTACTACCCTATGAGTGGCCTGTTGTGTACATTCAGAAAGAATCACGACCAGCTCGTCTGAAAGAAACGCACCCTTGCTTAAAGTTCTGGCCAAGGCCACACCAAAGAGACGGAAGGATATATTAAGGGGGTGCTCCCAGATCTTCTCCAGACGTTGTGTGAGATCGCGCTGAATCTTTTGAAGGGGAATATACCCCTTTCACCGCAACAATATCAGAAGTTAAAAAGATATAAGAAAAATATCAGACTCATTGCCGATAAGAAAGCCAGCGTGAAGAGTAAACGCAGGGTGTTACAAACAGGAGGCTTCCTTTTCCCTCTGCTTACAGCGGCCATTCCTATTATCGGGGAATTAATAGGAGGACTCGCTAGACGATAATCCTCCCTCCTACTCCCATGGCTCTGAAGACGACGCAGAAAATGTTTTTGGTGTCCCCGCATCAGTTAAACCGCCTGAGTCAACCCACGGCTGCTACAGGTAGCACCATCAGGCAAACAGCCCAGCAAGATTTGGATGTAAAGATGCGTGAGATATTAGAGGAGAGAGGTTTAAATCCTTATGAAAAAATTAAAAGTACAACGCTTTGCTCCAACGCTATCTCAGCCTCAGCAGACAAGGGGAGAATGAACTTCAACCCATAACTCTGAGTCTACCGCAAGAAGAGGTACATCAGGCAGAGAACGCAGAGGTGAAAGGTCAGGAAGTGGGGGAGGAGGAAGATGTTTTAAAAAGTCTTCCGACACGCAGTCGAAAAAAACGCAGAGTATGTGATGAAAAAACTATCCAAGAGCCCCAGTAGCTGGACGCCGAGAGGTGAATTTATCTACAGGGGTAAAGCTGTGAGAGGCTCTCATATGCTTGATCTGGTAAAACATCTGACCTCTTCCTATAAGAAAGTGAATGATCAGCCACCGGAAAGGATGGATAGAATTTCTAAGTACTCTGTCAGAGCTCAATATTCCCGAGAGCTCTGTGACTAACCCCCAGGCCCGTGAGCAGTTCAGGAGACTCAAAACTCTGGCCCCCTGCAGACGCACGCTGCTGCTGCTGCTGCTGTTGCAGAGTCCCCTCTGTTCATCGAATGAGGGGGAGAAAAAAGAAAAAACGTCCGACTATGGAGTGGACGGATTTCTCTCCTTAAGATCACCAAAAAATAAATAAATGATTGCGATAATTGTACGACAATAAAGACTCTGTAAATCAGTCATTGAATAATAATAAAGCTTTATTGAATCCGTTCAACGTTGCAGACTTTTTCCTTTCACAAACGGTAACAATCTTTAAACATTTGCAGAGAACAGGCTAGCTGGTTAGAATTCCCGCCGCAGGGTATGCTAGACATTTTTGATATTTTTTAACAAATTCAGATACCATGGCATCGTTGCGGACAGGATCGTCTTTATAGTGAGATAGCACGTCGGCGTACGATAGGCCGCTTCCTCTCAGACACAAATAATATGCACAGTGCTGACCACAGACATCCGATAATTCATGCTGGAGCTGACGATTGTGATGCAGGATCTGTTTTATTCCACGTTGACGTTCCAGGAAACGCAGGATGCTTGTAGGATAATATTCAAATTCAGGGCTGAGTCCGAAAGAGTCAAAGAATGTGGCCTTTCCATGTTTTTCCACAGTGAGCGCTAGCCAGTGCTCTCCTGGCAGATGACGAGGGTGGGTGTTCACGATATAGTATGCGGGCAGCGAGGGTTGTAGGGAGGGTAATTCATCCGAAGCCCAGACACCACGGAATACGTTACCCAGTAGTCCGCTCAGGAGTGTTTCCAGCTCAGTAGAATTCATTGTTTCAATAATAATCCACCAGCACCTGGCGTTTTGAATTGATCTCCGAATGGAGTCGTAGCAGGCGTAGACAACCAGGGTCAGAGTGTGAGGTAAGGGGACTCGAAATCTCATTTCCAGCCTCAAACTCCCGCTGGATACTGGGGAAAGAGCCGCCACATCTTCGTCGGGGCTCAGGTTGAAAACAAATAAAGTATATCCTCTTTCGAAATCTTCGCGGTCGATGGTCAGAGGTAAATCTTTCAAATGTCTCCCAGTGGCAGTAAACATGTTATAATATTCTCTCACGGAAATGCCGTTGTTAAATTGGGGCTGGAAAGCTTTGGCCGGTACTTGTCGGCCGTTATGACACAGAGCCAAGTACTCCACGTCATTGTGAGTAAAGTTGAAAGGCGAGAGATCTCTTCTTCCCGTGAAAGCGTGAGATGGTTCACCATCCCAGAACAACGTATTTAGGCATGACACCCAGAAACAGGTTCTCCTGATTGCATAGTCTGGAGTTTTTGAGGAATGGAATAGGTTTTCACATTAATTCTCGACATGGGGTAGAGGGCGTTGCCTTTCATCAGAGCCGCTGAATGACCTAATCGCACTGCGGGGGACACGGTTACTTTTTTCATAAACAGAGAAGCTCCCAGTATTTTGAGGCGGAAGTTGGCGTTGGCCTGACTCATCAGACAGAAAGCGTCACTCGCCCGAGTTAGTTTAATCCGCAAGTCGACGCTGTTCAAAAGAAGTCTCTCGCTAAAGAAGATGTCCCCGTGCAGGGGGCCCATCACGTGAAACTCGCTCGAGGCAGCACTAAACTGAGCTCTTTTAACCAGACCCCGATTCGGACCGTCAGCCGCCACACGGTTGAATCCATAAATCCGGCTGTGTCTTTATAAAAACAGACCGGCTTGAACACTGACTAGCAAGTGTTTCATGACTGTAGTTCAATAAAAGCTCTATCAAAGCTCTGTAGGGGTGTGTAGCGCTGGACTGAGAGATTAATCTATCTCCCAGGGTCACGTCGACCTGTGAGAAAATGGTGTTGAGGGGATAGTTGATCAGGCCCACACGAGCGTCCTGTGCCAAGTTTGTCCCATCTCGTTAGTAATTTGTAGACGCAGGAATAGCAGAGTGTTGGCTAGATCCAGATATTTCTCTCCATCTCCCGGGATGAAAAATTCTATGGGACCGGTGTCCGTGAGAGCCGTTAAAGGGGAATCTCTGTATACTGACTCTGCTCGATAGACATCTGCGTCACCGGAGCAGCAAATAAGTCCAGTTCCGTCATGCTGCATTCTGGTGATTTGTGATGTAATAGAGCCATTTTCAGGAGAAAATATCTTCGGCCTTCCTTCCTCTGGACCTTCTTCTCTGCACTGAATTACTATTAGCGGTTGACTTGCGCTTTTTATGAGCTGCTACCCGACGCCCGGGGGGTCTCTTCCCGGCTCGTCGAGCGAGAAGCATAAGTCCTGATCCTTCTTGGTTCTCTTCCTCTGAACCTCTCACGCGCCGAACAACCCTGCTGACCACGTCAGATGCTATGTTCTTAGCGGCGTTTTTAAGATGAGGTTTTGCAATGGTAAAACCTTTTTTAACCATCGGCGTCACAAACCTAAATAGTTTTGAAAATATGGATCCCAGCCCCCTACCGTACATCATGGGGGCTCCATGAAATCCTGGCAGGCCACTTCCCACTTGATCTTCATAATAACTTACAAATCGATAAAGATCAGGGTGAGGCTCCACCACCATCATTTTCAGCTCACTGTTTTACACGGTTTAAAATGTAACGTCGCAACCACTTTCCCGAACTTGAAATCTACCGGCCGGTTCTGATCGGTCTTGAGCTCGACGCTGATGTTTTCAATATGTCTTTTTGCTACCGGTAAGTAATAGGCGGGGCTGAAGGTGTGTGAAATAACATTCTCCAAATTTACCCTCAATTTGAACCGTTCTTAAGAGCGGGGCATAAGCGTCGCCCACCGCCTGATGCTGAACCACGTCGCTATAACAGAACATATGATAAAACCCCGCTTTTATATCAGCGGTCTGAGGAGACTGTCTGAGTAACCCGCTCGTAAACCACTCACCGGGTTTTAATCCTAACATATAGGCCATGGGAGGGAAAAACGTAGTCTATAACGGCCGCTACCTAGCCACTGAAACTTATGTTTACACTCGTGATATAGTAGAGTAACATCGCTGCTAATTTCCCTCATACAGGCGTTTATCTGTTTCATGATCTGCTCTTTGTCATCATAATATCCACTTTCAAAACGTTTGACGTGCAGGGTAAATTCTTTTCTCGTCCAATTCGATAACGGGTTCAGTCGCCTCCGGGGCGCCATGTTCCCACGCGTCAATCCAATGAAAGAAAGAGTTGTCTTTAGGAGTATTATACCACGTGTGTGGATAGGAAATTTCCGTCAGTGCCACTGCATGGGCCCTCCAGGTGGAGATGTTGTGCTAAATCCACTCGGTAGCTGGCTATAGTGTTTTCAGTAAACACATTGAGACTGGCGTTAGAGGGTAAAGTCACGTAAAAACCCTCTTCTGTTCTCGCGTCCATGACTGTTTGTGATACGGAGACTGTCGCGAGCAATGACTTTATACATCAATCAGCTCACCTGCGGCTACCCAGTTTTTCCAACGCACCAGAACCTGTTTTCTACCACGACTAGTGCGCTCATCCAGAACGGCTTCCACTTGGTACGGTTTATCCTCGGTGACGGTTACTTTTTGTAGTTCGGCCTCATAAAAGGTTCCGTCGATAGGTTCCCCATCATAATCTTTTATTTTGTACACCGGTGGAAGGCGGGGAATACATTCTGATACGGTGAAAAGCTCGTCCGTGTAACTCTGCTCATACTTTTTGTCAAACACACCCTCAGCTTGGAAATCCTCACTACATCACCCTCTTTTAAATTAATTTTCCACGTGTTTTTGTGACGAAGAGGAAATTTACCGTACAAGTTTTGAAATACCGCAGGAGAGTTCTCAGCTGTGACGTCGTTCGGTTTCATTTTTATACTCGTATGATAGCTCTCGTTATAACTTTTAAGCAGATCCTGCAAAACATCTACATATCGACGCGTGTTTCTGGCCGTAAAGTATCGCCACATTCTAGTCTTTAGCGTACGGTTGAAACCGCTCGACGACGCAAGCTTTGAGGTCGCTAGCGGTGGAGAAGTGAGTAATACCGTGCTTCTTCATCAGAGCATTAAAAGTCTTGTTATAGAATTCTTTACCCGCGTCCGTCTGTAACTTTTCAGGCACTTTGCTCTCCTTTAACACCGAGGCAAAAGCCCTGCTCACTTCACTTTCCGTTTTTGTCTTCAGTGCTCTAGCGTATGCCTTCTTTGAAAAAATATCGATGACCGTTAATAAATACTTATACCCGTCATTGAACTCTGCTAAAGCTTGCATATCACATAGATCCGCTTGAAAAACTGGTTCAGGGGCCGTGATACAAATACTCTGTTTCTAGCAAAATGTATCCTGGCCGGTTTGTGTAAAGTGTAGGCATCCTGCTTCGATAAAAAATCTTTTACTCGATCAATTTTTACTTTAGCCCCGCCTTCGTCCTGTACAGCTCTCTGAAGCGTTCTACCCCTCCAAAACTTCCCGGATGTGAAGGTGTATAATATAGCTTTTTCATCAGGCGTTCTTCCTTTTTCTCCATCTTTCACCCTCGTACGTTAAAGAATGACGAGACCTCTTTACTGTTTTCGACTTTATAGTTTATTAACAAAAGGCATAAAAGAAATCATTATTATTATTATTATTTCAACATTTTCCAGGTTTGGATGAGAACAGCGGCTGTGAATTTCCGATGTATAATAACATGCAATGTTTGCAGCATTTGTAAGATATCATCGCTCGGCCGATCTTGAACGTAATGGGACAATGCATCGACGATCAGAGCGTAAAGTGCCAACAGGTGAAACACATTCATTTCAACAGTTTCATCATCATTGATTATACCACAGAATGTATCCATCACAGAGCTTTCAAAGAATGATGTTACAGCCTTTTGCACAAACACTTCCCATTCAACATTTGTAGCCCGAGCACGTACTAAATCCAAAAACATTTCTAATTTTTTAACTTCGTCAGGTTTCGGGCTACCGCTGATTTTAAATTTTTTATCATCGTTCACTTTGTTGGCAACAGCTTGCTCTAGTATAGCAGATAGCTCCCACACGATGTACCTCAGCCTCACAGCCCTGAACACTATTCTCAAACAATTCCCCATGGTAAAGAACAAAAAAAAAAAAACAACAACGACAAAGATGTAGATAAATGCACATACAAACTCAAAAAAGTAATCTAAAAGATAAATGTGTTCTAAATAAGAAATTTATTCTGGCGGTTTTCAGGCTCCTCTCCAGGTATCGGCGACCATACGAAGTAGAGCTATTTTCATGATGTCCTCTCCAACCAGCGAATCGTACAGCTCACCGATTGTCTCAAAGATATTCTCACAGGACCTCAGGTCATGTAGCATGGCTTCAGCCGCACTTGAATTCTGGATTTATCAACGGAGTACGAAGGCTAGTCAGCAGCTGCTGCAGGGCCGGTATAAACTTCGGTGTCCAGAGTCTCCTCATCAGCCGGTGAAAGTGACTCCTGTAGAAGAAGCTGGGGACCTCAAAGAGGCACTCATGGTTCGTCTTGGCTAGGGTGGTCTACCTGACAACCGAAGCAGATCTCACGACGAAACTCCTGCAGGACAATGTTCAGCAGATGGATGATCCGGCTTTAATATTTTCTTGGAGGGGTGGAAGACAGCAGCCCAGCATCCAACTGGTCTTCAGTAGTAGGCTTGGGAGGGCACACCGCAGAGCTCTCCTCTTCTTCTACGCCTGACCCAGGAGATGAAGGCGGAGTGGATGGTGGAGTCTCCTCTTCCTCTTCCTCTTCCTCTACGAAAGGAGATGAAGGAGGAGTGGGTGGTAGAGTCACCTCTTCCTCTATGAGAGGAGACGGAGGTGGAGTTGAGTCAAAGGCGAGAGACATGATGCTCAAAGTTGAAGTTGGTGTCTTCTTCGGACCTGGGGCTCGGGTGTTCAAATTTATGCTGTGGTCAGGGAAGTGGGTGGGTTGGGGGGAGTGGCCTTGTAGTCCTAAAAACAGATGAGAAATGTCTTTTCTCACCAGCGTCACATCTTTCAGAGGCGACTGTTTTGGAATAGAGCGGTGATGCGATCGGCCGATTCATCCAGCATCTTCATCCACTCAACAACCGGCACACTCAGGCACCTGAGAAATACCCCATTTTCAGAGCTGAAACGGTCCAGCACCAGGTGGCCGCCTGGACTTTTCTTCCCGTGCATCTCCAATTTTACTCTGTAAAACCATTTACTGGAGCTGTCAGATTTGGTCTCCCTTTATTATCTTGATGAATTTTTTGATTTCTTCTTCTCCCTCATGGAACTCAAAGGCATCCCCCTCCTCCTCCTTCAAATGGGCTTCTCCCTCTTCGTTTAGCATGACACAGATGGAATGCTCTCGCCTCTCATGCATCTGGCACCAAGCCGTTCAGTACTCCCCAGTCATTGGAAGTGATTATGGCATTCGGTGTGTCAGGACTGAAGGTTTGTCCCGGATAGAGATGATACATACAGACTTCAGCGGTTTGTGATAGTTGAAAGAATAGCCAAATTTCTCACCGTCTCCAAACGCCACTCTTCCTGGAGAGGGCCGTTGGCGGCTGCTGGAATCTGCACTTAAACACCATCAGTTTTCTCGGCGCCATCCCTGGCAAGGCTTCCTGAATGACGCTCACAGGCGTCTCACTAATGATACCGGATGTGTAAGTTCTCTTGCTCATTTTTATTTTTCAAGTCAGGCGCGGACTGGAGAATGGACTGCAACGATCTTCAGTTATCATTAGCTTTTCACTTGGCCGGAAGCATAGGCGGGGTCGGGTGGCATCACGTGACTTTCATAAAAACATGTCTGTGTGTGTGTGTGTGTGTGTGTGTGTGTGTGTGTGTGTGTGTGTATGTGTGTGTATGTGTGTGACTGGGGTCTGCGCGCGTGTGTATCTGCCTGT
>NC_061787.1:2783649-2823128 GCF_022458985.1 Mugil cephalus | reverse complement strand
GGACAGAGGGAACCTGGGAGGGCCGAGGTGACGCTACATTAGACGGACCGACGCGGGGTTGAGAGGGAGGAGGTAAAAGCTCGGGGGATAAAGGACTGGGACAAAGCTTCTCTTAAACGCTGAAGGGCCACATCAATACTTTCCAAATTCTGTAAATCAAAAGGTTCGTGGTGAGACTGAGGCTCGTTTGAAAGCTCTAATTGTTGTTGTATTTCAGTCAGTGGAAGTAAAGTTCACGGGTGAGGAATATCTCTTAACGCTTCAACCGTAGACTGTAAAGATAACAGCTGACTGAGACCGAATTTTCCCCACAGACACTTCTTCTAGTGGAACGCTGCAGTTTGGGGCCTGGAGTCTACAGAATAGATAAAGTAGTATTTATTTTATTTAGCCATTATTTATTTTAAGTTTGTACAAAATTAGTATTTTCTTCTTACCGTCAGTCACTGGTTTCTCTGGTGCTTCTGGTTTGTTACTTCTGGATCCAGATGGTCCTCCGTCAGTGTCAGCTTCTTCAGCTATCAGAATCATGTTACAATATCACAATGAGTGACATGGCTTAATTATCATTTAGTTTCTAAAAAAAAAAAATTCTTACTGTTAGCAGGTTGTCTACCTTGCTTTTCTGGTGTGTCGGGGATGACGAGTAGTGGTTAGACACCGTCTTCGCTGGTACAAGTAGCCTTGTTCACCTTGTGAACAAAATGGAGAGAGACGGATTTAGATTTATTTTACTTATTTTAATTTTTTTTTTCCTTCTTACCGTTAGTCAGAGGTGTCTCGGGCCTGTCTGTTGTGTTAATTTCAGATTGAAGTCCTCTCTTTCTCGTAACCCAAAACGCTGTCTAGCGTCGCATCGTCACCTGTAAAGTATAACACAAGTCAATAGAATCCATCACATACATTCTGGGAGTCAGAGAGAAAGAGAAGGAGCGTTAGTGTTTCTACCTTCAAACAGTCCACTCCCCGGCCAGATTACGGTCTGAGAAGGATATACTATGAACAGAAAACATTTATTATTATAATACTGTCAAGATTGCCCCAGGGTAGATACGTAGCAAAACTCAGACAGTTTTTTTTTAATTGTTCAAGCGCTACTAAATCACAAAGTTGCTGAAAAGTATCCACTTCTGATGCTGAACACCAACCATTAAACTGGAGAACCATCTCCCTCACAAACTCTTTCCCAAACACCTGAGACGTTGTCGATCGGCTTCGGCTTTTAGCACAGCTGCTTTCACCTTAACGTAGATTTTACTCTCTGCTGGACTTAAAGCAGAATACGCTTCTTGTGCTTTCCCAGTAAATACACATTGGAGCAACAAGGTACGTTCAGTGTCTGTCCATGCACAAGTTTCCACTCAAACAAGGAAAAGAACGGATCAGGATCCCTCTCATTGAAATCTAGAAAAAGAATCACAAGACTCCACACTGTCCCTGCCTGAACCGTCATCAAGTTTTCCCTCTTTAATCAGACTCAGCTTCTACTGTTCCAGCTCTAGTTTGGTCTGTTCTGAATTTCATTTTTTTTAAAGTTCCAATTGTATTTCAAGTTTCTCATGTTCCAAATGCAAAGTTAACTCTTTCCGTTGTTCAAAACTTAATGCTGCATTGATCACCTTGGGCTGAACCTCCTCCTTTTTAAGGACTCCTGACTCCACCGAGTTTGCTTTTACAACAGCTTTAATAGTTTCTTTCAACCGTTTATGACCCACCTCAATATCATAATGTTCAGCTATTTTCAAAAGCTGATCTTTAGTGTCCTGACTGAGAAGATGATCAGAAGGAGTGTGAAAGAACTCATCCAATGAAGCTATTATCAAAATCCTGATTTAAGGTATAAGTTAAGCAAACACCACAATATACAATATATTTCCCCAGTTTCTTTGTACAAACCAGCACTTAGAGAAACCAAAAATCACAAGGAGAGTTCCCCGCTAACCTTACCCAACACACACACAAAAAAAAGCTTACCTGACTCACTCAACCCTAGTCTTCTGGCAGTCACATGTATTTACGCACACCAAACCAGTGGAGTGGAGAAAAATAACCAGCATTGGTCGCTTTCCCACAGCCACGGAGATGCTCCCGAGCTTTGCTCTACCCACGTTCACAACCGACCTAACACTGAGCACGGTGAATCCTCTAAACAGGACTCATCCCTTTTCCTAACCAGGGAAAACTCCTGTAAACAGTGGCTCTCCTTATTAGTTCACAGCAGAAAATCTGGATAAGTACATGTATCACAACAGCACAATGAATCCAGACAGTTAACACGACCACAATTTCTCCCTTAAACAAATACCTCCCACAATCCACCAGTAACAAAAATCAGTGACAACTTTGAAATCTACCACCCTGAACAAACAGTCCCCAACTGAACCAACAACCTGCCACAAATCTACCAAAACTTACTAAACAGCGAGTCCAAATTCATTCCAAATATAAGTCGACGAGCTCCCGTTTTGTCACAGCTCTGGCTCAGAGAGCAAGACAAAGGGGGAGACCACACACGTTTAAAGTAATTTAACTGAAAATGTATTTATAAATACAACTCAAATCATCATAATAACGATATCTGTAATGTGTAAGGTCAGTAATGTAGGCAACGGTGTATGTAAATGAAGTGTGGTGATGTTTAAAACAAAGAAACACAAACCAAGCAGGCAGCAAGTGATCAGAGAGAGAGACAGAGCGAATGAAGAGTCAGCTAAATTACCTGGGGCAGGTCGCACAGGTGCATGTGATCTGGTTCATCAGCTCCACCTGCAGAAAAACAATCAATGACGACCAGAAGAGGGAGAAAACACACACACACACACACATATATATATATTCATTACTCTACTAACATAGTTAACAATCTGACCCAATGACAATGGTAATGTAGAAATAAAAAAAAAGGAATTGCTTGAAGTCTTGGACACCTAAATAATAATGATTAAAAAAATAAGTGAATAAAGGCAATTGAACAGTTTTGTGTGAATGCAATGGACGTGTTCTACTAGAGGGGAAGGATCCACTAACAGTGTCAGACAGACTCCTGAAAACATCCGATAACGGCCGTGTTTGTGTTTGTGTGTCTTGCAGCAGCTTCCTGTGTCGTCTTTCCACATACTCTGGTAAAAAGCCCTTTTCATGCAGTGATATTACTGGCAAATGTCACCCTGTAAAACTTTGTTTTGAAGCCAGAAAAGTGGAGATATATTGGACAAACCCTGACAATCAACTCAGTCACAGTTAAACTGTTAAATTTCCGTATCACACAAATACAAACACGTTAGCATGAACATTAAGTTACTTAACCAGCCAGTTAAAAGATACATTTCTCTAGTTTTGAGCTAGCGAGCTAATTTGCTATTAATGGTTACACAAATCTCTTTGATAAACATCCTATTACCAAGACATGTAAACAAACCTTTATTTTCCTCTTCCTCTTTATCACCTATCGCCCTGAAGGACACGTCCAATAGCTACATCAGCTGCTACACTCTGTTAACATAAATTTGTGTTTTGTACAATAATGTAGCTGTGATCATTTAGAAATTATCATTCATACCTACAAAAATAAATAAATGAATGAAATAAAGTTCTTTGTTAATTGCTCTTGGACGCCCCCTAGTGGCCCCGGGGCTTAGTTTTTAGTTGCCTTCTTTGTGTGAAACAGCTGCTTCTGGTTGTTATGCTGCGACTGGACCCTGATCCTCATCATCCAGTCAGGATGTCAGATGTTAAAAAGCAAGAATCCTTGAGGGCGCAGTGGTTCAGATATTTCCCTATAAACCAAAATATACAGCTCTGCTGTTAATGCAGCTGCACTGATAAAATATTATATATTTCTAGACAGACAGACAGGTCAGTGGGTAGATTTTTAACAGCTGAAAAGACATATAAGGCACCAATCACCATATACACGGAGGAATAACGAAGTGAAGACAATGTATTATTTCATTAAATTTATTAAGTGAACTGATAATTTAGAATCAATCCTGCATATCCTAAGATATGTAATATGTTTTGTAAAGCTACAAACGGCTGCAGATTGTTTCAGGGCAACACGTCAGGTTCTGCAGTGCAGCAGGACAAGATCCTCGGTTTCCTGGAGAAAAAACTCCTAATCCTCTTCAGATGTGTCTTCCGAGTTTTGACTGTGATCAGCGTTGGGTTTCCTCCTTCCCTGCCAGACGTAGATTCATTACATGTATGCCTAAACTCATTGGGATTAACTCCAGGGATTGGTTTGGTTGACGTGTGTTGGGACTTTTTTGCATCGCTGGGATCACCAGAAACTCGGGCAGGTGAAACGTTTTGTTTTTTGTCACCGTTTGTCGTAGTGTCTTTGTTGCGTGTGTCTTCTTGTAATTTTGCTGTGGCTGGTGAATCCTCGGTACATCTAGTGTTGTTTCGATCATCACGACTACTGGCAGTTGGTGGTCTGGTTCTGTGTTCGTCATCATCTGAGTCGTCAGTGGACGACGCTAAGCTGACGATCTCAATTCCTGAGTCCACGGGTGGGATGTGGAACATTTTAGCGCGGGACCAGTCTGCATAACTAAACACACCGGTGTAAGTGAGGTGGCTCAGGGTGATAAACCGATGCCCGAGAGCTTGAGTGGGTGTGATTCTCTTTGCAGGATCCACTTGTAGCATTCTCTTCAGGAGGCTTAAAAACGCCTCCGTGTCCTTCTTCCCACAGTCGGTGCAAGGCTCCCGGTGCCATTGGGTTATATCTTTCAAACGGCTGAAGTTGTACGGGGGGTCTTCACTCAGTTCTACTGTATTTCCTGGTTTTCTAGTCATATAATCCTCCCTTGTGCGCAGCTCCCATCTCGGTGTTTCAGAGTTTTTCTTCCTCTTGAAAAACTTCCCAGTGTATAACCCGGCATCCAGCAGGCGATCATCTGGCTGACCGTGCATCTGTACGATGGTTTGTAAGTTATCATATTTGCACTGGTCTTTGTACAGGTGTTGGGCCGTGTACAGGTAAGCCCCTAGGCAGCCAACAGACCACATATCTGCCGCTTCATTGAAAGGGGAGCCTAAGAGAACCTCTGGGGCCCTGTAACCAGACGTCTGAACCATGGAGCCTCGTTTTATTGTTGAAACCGGCTGCGTAAAGTTAAAACCAATCAGTTTCACCCTGTAGGGCCACACGTGCAAATCAACCGTCATGACGTTGGTTGGTGAGACGTCTCCGTGCATCAGTCCGATGTTCTTCAGAGCGTTTAGAGCCACAAGCAGCTGCTGAATAATTATCCGAATGATTTCTAAATCCAGCGGCTTGCCGTGCACGTTTTGGACGTAGTCCTCTAGAGTATTTTCTAGTAATTCCACAATGAGACACATGTGGCCCTTGTGCATGAACGACCCATAAAAAGTCATCAGACTGCATTTGTCTGTGTCCAGAGAGCGGAGTTTTTCTAACATGGCAGCCTCTCTTTCGCTCGCCTTGCTCCTGCGCTTCTTTGCGATCTTGATTGCTACAAGGTTCATGGGCCACAAAGATGCACATAAGACCACTTCACCGTAGGACCCGTCCCCTATGGACGTCAGGACCCAGTACTGATTTGCCAATCGGGAAAATGCAGGAGCCACATATTCATCGTTAGCATCTTTTAAACATGCCATTTCTGTGTCAAGTTTGCTTTTCTCTTTCTAAAACAAAAATGCTCTTCTCTTTATCTTTCTCTTTCTCGTTTAAGTTTAAGTTTGTTCTTGGAACTCTTCTTGTAATTCTCGCGGGGATCACTGTGTCCTAATAAATTCTGTCTGGATGTAGCCGATGTTATATAGTTTGAAAGATCACAGGACGCGCCAAACATGTCCTTTGATCTTTCAAAAAACCGCTTCTCTATCGTGACGTCATCACGACGTAAAGGAACCTGTTAAACTACGAAGCAATTTTTTAACATTGTAAACGTAAACAAATAGGTTTCCATGGAAACGAATGGCACGGGGCAGAGCTATAGAGTGCGACCGTATTGATGTCTATGGTTGCGACGCGCTTTGATGACGTCGCTATGGCTGTCACGTGGTTCACGTAAGCCTCGATAGTTCCAAACAAACCGCGCGCTGTCATAGCGGTCATTGTTTCGTACGGGACAGAGTGAGTTATTGCCCGGTAAATATCAAAATAAAACAAATCACACGTTTTTCAACCGTTTTTGCACGATTGTATGTATGTTAGTGTCAGTTCTGCTTTGAGCTGTGGTGGTTTACAATTGAAAATACTGCACTGATAATAAACTTTTGGAGGGAAAAGTTCGTGTTAGCTTGGCTAGGCTACTTACGTGAGTGATGCTAACTTTACAAGGTTGGTTGTTCTGTATTTGCACATATTTTTTTTTAATATTATTGGACTATTATTATTATTATTTAACTCTTATCACTTACCTGTTTTGTGAAATGTCAGCTTTTCCAAAGTACGTTTTATCTTTATTACCAAGTTTAGTTATTTTAAAAGGACACGTAGGAGACTAAAGGACATTTAGTTATTTTTGTAGGACATGCATCAGAACCACGGAGACTTCAAGATGGAGCCACGTATCAGATCTATCAAACAACCACTAATTATGCTTGAATATGATCAGTCTAAATCTAACTCTACAAGCAATTATTCACACTACAAATTTATGTCAGAGCTGATGGACTGGAATAAATATGACTGGTACAAAAGTTGTTAAATAAACAAGATTTTTATTAAAAACAATAACAATTGTGTGTGTGTATGTGTACAAGAAACAAAAATGAATAGGAATAATAATAAATAATAGATATTGTTATTACCATACACCATATATTACTATGTTATTATTAATCATCATAATAATAAAAATAAAGAATAATAAGAACTACAACAATAACAGCAGTGTGTGTGTTAAACAAAAACCATTAACAGACAAACAAAGTGGGGCAATGAAACCATAAACACACACAGAGCTCTGGACATGGGGAAACAATGTCCTGCATGTGTCTCGGGACGAGGCTAAAAGCTGGCGGCATAAATGGACAGACTGTAAAGGTGAAGGCAGAGTCCTCAATGAAAACTTCAAACCAATACACAAGCACAATATAATACAATAGATGCATATTTGTGGGAGCTCATCCTGGCTGGGGTCTGTAAGTCAAGACACATATACACACACACACACCGTGTTCCTATTGTTAATGTCTTATTTTGTTGTTTTGTTCATTTCTAGTTCAAAAACAGTGCTTAAATAATAAGTTTACTTTCAATACAAATCCTCATTTGTGTTCATTTTAAGTCAGTGGGTCAATTTGGCCCTGAACAGAAGAGGTGTCTCAGGTTAATTTATCAACATCACTAAAAAAAAAAAAAAAAAAAAAAAATCAATGTGATGTAAAACTATTGTATTTTATATGTAGGTCTTTCTAGAATACATTAAAAAAACTTTGAACATGTATTTTTTATGAAAAACGAGTACATTATCCTCATTGAATCACGATTTGTGAGAGGTAAATAACATCATTGCACTAAATATTGTTTGAAATGGTTAGTATTGGAGTCAATAATGAGATATAAACAATGTTTATTGGGATATTTTAGTTTCTGACACTTTTTGATAATTAAACATGCTCCAGGTCAAATTGACCGAAACAAACATAACAGAAGTTTTAATATTTTTTCATGTGAGAAATCACCAGTCTGTGGTCAGTTTATCCAGATATCAGATATATATATAAGTGCAGAAGGAGCAGCGACCGGGGGCTAGTTGCCCACGGTACCGGCACGTCTCAGAGGCAGGACGACTCCGTTGTCATCCCACTGGAGATAACGAGCCAAGTAAATTTAGCCGCAAGATTTTAGAGGTTTACCGCTGACTGGTTAAACTCTTTTGAGGAGATTAATGTTAAGTCTCATAGATGAAATCTAAAGCTCAATTTCCACCGGGGACGTAACAGCCGCGGTCACCGGAGCTAAACGCTGCCACTCTATGAAACCATCCCCACTGGGAGCGTAACGTCTCAGCAGCGATTATCATTCTGTAGCTGGAGATTTCCACCGGGGACGTAAGTGCCGTGGAACGGATTTGCTCCGTCCTCTGTGTCGCGTTAGTTTGTTTTGCTGGACAGAAGAGCAGCGCTACCACCATATTACTGAATTCCCCTCAGGATGAATAAAGTATTCGTCTATCTACGTTTACATAAATAAATGAACATTTTACAATGAATACTTCTTATCTTGACTCCACATCAAGGTGTTGTGTGTGTGTGTGTGTGTGTGTGTGTGTGTGTGTGTGTGTGTGCGCATACCTTGTGCTAGTCTGAGTAGCCTACACACTCTCAGGATGCTGGGATTAATCGGTGCAGTGATGCTGATGATGGAGCACAGGACGATGACAAAGTCCAACTGATTCCAGCTGAACACACACCACGTAACACATGACACATTTTAAAAGCTTGACCAGCAAAATCCAAAATGAAAGTTACCTTCTCATTCATTTTAATGTGATTACCGGCTTTTTAAGAACCTCTTGAAACCCAATCCCACAATCTTCAACAGGAGTTCAAGGATGAAGATGAGAATATAGACATATAAGTAGTATTCTGTGTGTGTAACCATGTGGTAGGAGGCCTCATGGTGATAGAGTCCACAGACTGTATAAGATGGATGATGGAACAGCTCCTCAGCTCCCCCTGGTGACTGGCTGCAGTATAGGTCATAAGTCTGGGTCAAACTAAAAATCTACATATTAATCTGACCTGATATGAAGTGTGAGTGTTGTTGATTGTCTCACTCAAATCCTTTCTTTTAATCGCCAAACCAAAGCTGTTCACAACTGGCAGTGTCTGGTATGTTAGTGTTGATTTTTGGGTTTTATCAGGCAAAAATACAGCAAGATGACATTTTTATGGTTGAAAGTGAGTGTTCTCCTCAAGCTTCCCTCTGTTTTGCCTACAGCTAACAAACATAGTGACGTCACAGTAACGTAGGCCATGAAGGCGTCTATATGTTGAGGTTTTTCCATGCTAATATTGTCGAGCATAGCCTGTTGATAATACTAGTGGCAAGTGATGTATACGTCATACTCCAAGTGCATTAGTGACACAGTGTCATCCACACCCAATAATGTCCAACCAATAACTAAGGCTTGGTTTTTAGGTGACATGGCCACAGAGCAAAATGATCCAATGAGAGTTAATGTAATAAAATATTACAACAATGTTCAATTAAGGTATTAAAATGTACAGCCATACCTGCTGATAACGATGACAAAGTCAATGAGGTTTTGATTGAACGCAAAGTACCACTGTGACATAACCAGCAGCTTCAAGAGGATCTCCAATACAAAGATAAAGAAGAAAATCCTTTGGCAGATGATAAGGATCCTCGTCAACTTGGCAGACTGGACATGGAAAGACAAAACAAAACAATATAAATAGTGACAAGTGTGAAATACACAAAGCTCAAGAAGGAATGGGAATCGATGACAAAGTACATGATTTCAGTCCATCCTTCCAGAGTGACAACCTGACAGTAAAGAGACAGACGGCATAGATGGCGTGGGTGGGTGGGTGGTTAGGTAGGTAGGTAACTTTCATTTTACAAACTTGTTCTTACCTGGAAAATAGTAACAGAAGCGTAGCCAACATTATCAAAATTGACAACTCCTGCCTGGTTGTGGCTTGTGTCCGACAGACGTTGTAATACAAATCCAGTTTACACAATCGTGGCCTCGGACACGTAGGATATGGTTTGACCATGGTGGGGGAAATCCAAAGATACCGTTTGACACATCTAGTGAACTGTGCCAACTGCGTCATTGGCCGAAGTTTCACGAAGAGTCACGAGTCACTAAACTGAGAAAAGAACGAATCGGTTCATAAAGTGATTCGATACAGTTCGTTCACTCAAAAGAGTCGTTCTTTCGAACGAATCGTTCGTGAACGACCCGACACTACTTTAGATAAACAGGGAAAACACTTCGGTGTTGGGGCTGCTATGCTATTTAGCTCGTTTAACACTTTATTGCTTGTTGATTAAACGTACAGCCCGTCTTGTGATGAGCCGGTCACGTTGTCTGGAGTTAATGTTAGCAAATAAATTTGAAAAGAAGTCTCACCAAACCGACCATCATATCAAGCTAACGTTAGCTAACTACCGACTAGGCTAACAGGATAATATTAACTAATTGACAAACACTTACTGCTCAGAATGGATCTTCAAATGACGAACAAAGTTTGAAGTTGTCGTCTGTCAGTCCCAGATATTTATGCCGCGTGTATTCCACTGTGCTGTTCGTCTTTTGCCGTCAAAATTAATTCCGAAAGCTGAAGACGACGTTGACGCATGTCTAATTAAAGAGCGCGGGTTTCTCCAATAAACGCGTAAGGTACGTAGAGGGGGCGTGGCTGATTGACAGGGCAGTGATCCAAACATTGAAAACGCCATTTTCAGCCTGCGCTCCATGGGCCATATATTTAGTTGGACTAAAAACTCTTGAGTCTTTGCCTCTATTGTAACAGACAGATATAAAGTTTAAAAAAAAAAATTCATGCGTCTGTTTCACTTCCTTTAAATTCAGAGTTTACTGACTCGGTTCTATTCATTCAGCTCCATCTCTTCAGTTTGGAGACTGTTTGGGTTCGTTGGTTTTCTAGAAGAATAACAGCGCCCTCTAGTGGCCGCTTTCCTCACCTGCACTAAATATGGAGCACAACTTTAATAAAGATTATTCCTCAACATCAGACATTAAAACGCTGCCATTGATCGATGTTAAAAAGCAGCAATGAACAGTTTTAAGGTTTATCTGGACTTAAAACGTTGAAAAAGCCTAATCTTAAAATTTACAGAAGGTGTCTTACTTACTTAATAACTTATTATAAGGTTTATTCTTTTCAAGACCACCTTTAATTTTTTTTTTCTTACAATGCTGAATTATTTATTTGTTCGTGTTGTATAAGAGCCTGTTTAAGGCAGAGATTCTGTATTTTATTATAGTGGAAATGTCACAATATACTGCTGCACATTACTGGAAGGCAAACATATTTAAACCTGTTTATTTCAACACTTAATAGATTTTTATACATGTATTCAAAACATTAAGGGGCTGCTAAATCCATTTCCTGCAAGAAAACTACTCAGATGTCTTATTTAAAAAGACAGTCACTAACTTGAAGTTGCAGCAGTTTCCAGAAGATGCTCATTTTAACTGCAGAATATCCACACACAGCGTCCACACACTTTCATTCCTTTACTTGTGGGGGAGGATTTAATGAAAAGCAGATATTTAAACGCAAACACAAACAGATGCTAGAATGGGACTCTGTTTCCTGCGTGTCACTCATCTATGAGACAGGAACACATTCACAAGATGCTGATGCAAAGTAAAGGGGGTTCAGTGAAGTGTGAGGAACACTAATGGGATCTTTGACGATATAATTAACTAACAAGGCTGATGGAAAACGAGCAGACGCTCCCCTCTAGAGATATTCACCTCTGTTGCTGCAACAATCATCTCATAGACACATTTATCTGGTTATATCTTTTTATCTACCAATTCACAAGCTTTAAACAAGTCGGTTTTTAATGCAAGTAAAATACAGGGAATTGAGAAAAAAAATCCAGCAAGGTAGTTTTTATACATGTTCTTGATTTTAGAGCTGCAGAAAATCTGATTTTATTGTGATTCACAACCACACGATGTGATGCATGATTATTTCTCGTAGTAACTATAATATACAGATACTAAGTAAACAGTATAGATGTAACTAAACAGTACAGATAAAAATAAAGACAAATAAAGTAGAAATTTAAATAAAAACGGCAACAAAGCAGTGTGAATTGTGCAAAGAAGAATGTGCAAAGCATTGTGTTGTGCAAATCACACAGCTCCACCAGAATTTAACAGTCTCACTGCTTCTGGGAAAAGGCGTTCCTGAGACTACACTTTTTCATTTTATTTAATTTGTTTAGAACAGAGAAAAGCAGCAGCAACTCATTGATCATTAATTCAACCAGACCTCTGATACAACAGCAGATGAAGCCGATGATTCAACATTTCAAACGCAGACAAACTTGTTTCCTTTTTTCCCCCGTTGACCCACACACACACACACACACACACACACACACACACACACACACACACACACACACACACACAGTCTTTTGCCAGCTGGTGAATAAATCTCCGATCTGTCCCATTTGCTGCTCTCACCACCTGCCCGCTCCGCTTACAACCTGCACTCAGCGAGGTCGACACATTTGGCACAAAGACAGAGCTGCTGTGAGTTCGTGCACTTTACACCCGCATGAGGCTTAAACTGCAGGTGCACAAGTTAACGGCGAGCTAATTAAATTTAGCTTCCACTCAGATGAAGACAATTCAGTCGGCCTCATCTGTTTCACTCAGCTTTGATTTGGTTCGTAGCTACAACAAGTATCCAGGTGATGAATGAACTAGTTCTAGTCGACCGTGGTTTGTTGCAGGACTCTTCGTGCACCATCTCTAATGTTCCCGGTCGTCTACTGATTGACCAACACCACTGCTGCTGGTTAACAGTTAACCTCTTTTCACGCCTGATTTCACGGATTGTGCTAATTTTCAGAGGTCAGAGAGGCGAGATGCTGGAGTTGCTAACATGACTGTCACCGTTACACCGCGTTCAAGTGTCACCGACTCAGTGTCCTCTGATTTATTGCCGCGCTGCAGAAACGCTTCCTTTGTGTCTCTTTGTAAAAGCCAGGAATGTGGAACGCTTCATTAATTAGACCGTTTGTTGTGCTTTTGCACGGAGGAACTTGTAATGATTAAGCTCAGACACACACACAGAGTGATCTTACAGTAGGAGCATTTCCACTTTTAACTTTTCATTCTGTAGAAAACACTTTCATTCAAACATCTGATTTAGTGGGTAAACTACAGGCCAAACGTTTGGAAGCAACTTCAAGTTTCTTTCTTAAAAACCATGTATATGTATTTTGGGATGTATTTGCTGCATGATCGGACTTTGCTTTTATTGATATGAACCATTTTCATCAGTCGACCTTTAGGTGAACATTACATATGTCAGCAGAAGAAAAGAAGGGTTTAGTTTTAGGGTCGAGAGGATTTGCAAGAGTCACAACTTCAGTGCAAAAAAAATAAAAAATAAAAAAAATAATCACAGTTTGCATTATTCACTTATTCACACCTGCTAATTATGGTAAAATGCTTCTGATAAGGTCCACTTTGCATAATGATCATGTTTATTTTGATGTAAACTTCCAAACCTTTGGCCTGTAGTGCTGAGTAAAACGTTTGCATTCGCACAATAGAATAAGAAAAGCAACAATCTGCAACACGTATAATAAAAATAAAATAAATAAATGAAAGGGTAAACAGGTGACCAGTTATAGGCGGCTTAGACTTAGACAAACTTCAATGATCCACAAGGGATTGTCCATAATGTGCAGCATTGTCCTTCTGTCCCCCACTGAAACAAATGTCTCCAACTCCCAACCAATCACACGTCCACATCAAGTTGTTTTTGCCTGGATATGAACCATCTGAAGCTGATCTACGATGACTTATTTAAACAGGTGAACAGTGGGAACCAGTTCAGGCCGTTCCCAGAGACGCCCAAAGTACAGTACAAGCGTCCACCTTCCAAAGACACAAAGTATTACTTATAGAGATATACACCAATCAGGCACAACATTATGATCACCTGCTTATTCTCATGCAGGTCTCCCTTGTGCCTCCAAAACAGTTGTGACTCATCAGATGATGGACGTCTGAGGGCGTCCTGTGGTGTCTGGTGTCCTGTGGGTTGAGGGGAGGGGCCTCTGTGGATCATCCCGCGGACACTTGATCAGTTTGGGATCTAGTGAATTTGGAGGCCAGGTCAACACCTTGTGCTGCATCCTGCTGCCATCAAGGAGTGTCATTGCTATGGGGTGGGGGGGTGCCTGGTCTGGTCTGGTCTAGGTGGGGGCTACGTGTCTAAGTAACATTCACACAAATTAATGCCAGGTCCAGCTGAATCGCCACAAGATGGTCAATGTTATTCATTTCTCCTGTTAGTGGTCATAATGATGTGGCTGATCGGTGTATAAACCTTGTAATAGCTGCAGTCCAACAGTAGGGGTCAGTATGTGCACATGTTGATGCAAGAAACTCCAGCACAAAGTGGACTGAAGTTAAAAAGATGCTTTTAATATGCTCTCCCTGCACGTGTTCCCTTCACTTAATTCAGTGCTACGTGTCTGCATCCCCACCCCCACCCACCCCCACCCACAACCCCTCACCCTTTATATTCTGTCTAAAAACAAAACTTTACCCCTCATCCTTTGCACATTGAGTTTGAACAATCCAATAAAAGACGTCAACTGACTAAGAATAAACGAGCTTTGCTTAGAATTACTTGCATGTAGATTATTTTCCAAACCAGTTCCTCACTTTAAAATGATACAGGCTCCTCCTGTTCTTCTAAGAATCCAATCCACCGTGGGACGAGCAGTTTTACCACCCGAGCGTGTTAATCTAATAGATGAGACACTGATGAGATAAAGCAGCCTCACACATTGTATTTTCTTCACTGCAGTCTCACGCAGAATCATAGCAGGGCATGGTTTCCATACAAACCTCCTCCTCCTCCTCCTCCTCTGTGTGGAGCAGAAATCTTTCCCTCCCTCCTTTGGCTGTAAACTTCCTGACCCTCTCTGCTGCAGCAGTAGTGCTCATCTCTGCGCCGACTCCCTGTGTGGAGGAAAATCAATGAGCGCAGGTCAAAACAGCCACTGAAGGAAGGATCGTTGGTAACACTAGAAAACCCACCAGCACAGGATTCATTGAGGCCGGCGCTGAGTCGCATGCGTGGTGGGATCCGTGTGTGTCTTACGTGTGAATCATGAGACGTACACGAGCACATTTCGAACAGAAACACTCACAGGGAACCTCCGACGGGCCTAATGTGAAGACACCAGCCGCCTTTCTTCTTTCCACACACGCCTCTCACCTCTCAGCACTCGTCATCGACGTGTCGCCGTGGAGTATCTTTGGCTCGGCTCCTGCCGGCTGAACCAGACGCACTCAGGCTCCTTATCAGGTGTCAGATGTGGGTTTGGTGTCGGTGAAGATCTGTCCAGTTCCTCTGACTGACACTTTGACTGTAAAACTTCATTAAAACCACCAAAGGCCACGGAAACATCAGCAAGAGACAAAACCAAAGTGAAGAGTTCCTCATACGCACATGGGTCAGTTTATCATTTTGCAAACATCTTGCATACATTTTTATTAAAAATAGTGTGATACCGTCCGAATTTTGAAAAATACTGTGTTATACATTTTTGGTGTAATTTTAGCTCAGCGTTCAGGATTGTATTCTGTCATTAATCAGTCTTGGTGCTACATCTTTAACCTGTGAACAGTTGTTGCACCACTTTGTTTCCCTGCTTGACATAACTTCTAAGAACTCTGGGACAGGCGCTGTTGGATTAGTGCGGGAGTACGAGAGGACATGGAGGGGACCACCTGTGTTTCAGAACTAAGATGCAGGATGATTCCCATCACACGAGGCTCCACAGTGGAGGCCACTGAGCAGGAGAAAGGCCAAACAACAACGAGAGCGCGAGAAAAGTCGATGCCCAACAAACTGCATCACAGCCGACCGATGACACTGGAGCAAGTTTCTGAATTTGTGGAAAGACGGCGAAAGCAGAACTGAAGGGGACGAGTAGAAGAACGTCTTTGAGAAACTTTAGCTTTTTTTTTTTCATATTATTATAATATACATCCTTGAGTGTCTCTGGGAGTTAGAAACAATCCCAGCAGGCATTGGTCCAGAGGCAGGGTGCATCCTGGACAGGTTTTTCCCAGATTTTTTAAAAAATTAAAAATCTACTTTCTAACACTGAGCGCGTCCACATGTCGATCAGTGGACCACATGACATCATTAGTTGTGGCTACAGCTTTGCTTTTTACGTACTTATCACTTGAGCTAACACGCACGTCTTTAGCCTGTGGGAGGAACCTGGAGAAAACCCACACAGGCAAAGTGTGAACATGTAAACTCGGCACAAGTGGGAACTAAACATAAAAAGTTTTGACGTTGTCTTATCCAAGTCTCTACTACAAGAGTTGAGTGTTTGTTTGGCTACTAACTAAATACCAGATATTTTAGACTTTTCTCAAATCTTGATCACTGAGCTAAACAAACCATCGTCAGGCAGCGCAGAGCTTTGCTGGTGAGGCCACTGATAGTGTCACTTAAAATCTCCCATCTGAACGCTGTAGACTTTTTTTTTTTTTTTCTGGAAAGTCCCATAGGCGACCGTGGGAATACGGGACATCAAAGCCTGTGGCTCAACACTGGGATAAGTGAATGAACAGTTCAGATGCAGCGTTGTCTCCTTGACATTATTAGCAATTAGCTGCTGATAAGTGCGCAGGAAAGGCAGCAGACGGTGAGGGAATGCCCCCGGAGCGCTTACAGGGAGATAGGACGGCACATGCAGCACATTAACGTCAGGAGGCAGCAGAAAGGCCGATGATGTGGCTCTGATCAACTGAAAAACCACTGTTTTCTACGGTGGCTGAGAGACGTCAACGCACTGCAACTTGTGAAAACACATGTAAATAGATTCACAAACACCTGCACGTTCCCAAACGCTCTGAGCTGATGACGTCTTCTCAGCCCTTGTGGACATTGTGGACACAGACCTCCACTCTAGTTGCTGCCATGTACCAAAGTTGCACTTATTTTTCTTAAGAAATTTCAGGTTGTTCATAAAAGCACATGACACTATAAATAAAACCATTCATCAATCACTGATCTGATGTTGCAGCTGTTTGCAACTGAAAAACATCCAATAAACCTGGAGGGTGAGAGCAGTGTCCAGGGAGCATTTGGGGAAGTTCACGTTGGCCATGAGAACTGTTGCCCTCCCCACATTTAGACTCTTTATCAGTATCAGTAAAACTACAAAACAATCTTTAAAAACTCCTAGTAGTCAAGTTTGTTCAATTTACTGGTACCAAATATTTACAAATGCCAGATTACTTATCATATTTACAATAATTAAAATCAGTACATCCGAAAAGTAAAATGGACTTGTAGAGTTTTGAGAAGACGTTTCATTGAGCAGCTTCTTGTCCCTGTCCTCTTCCCCTAATGAACGGTGCTCTAACGAGACAACATCAGTCACAGGCTCCAGTCTCAAGCTGTGAATGAGGTTGGAACTTGTTGGGGACAGTAATTAGGACTGGATTGTAAACTGGTGGCAGATTAAATCTCAGAGAACGTTTCTCTAATCTGGTGTACATGTCTTCCTTCACTCCTCTCTCAAACTGTCTGTCTTCTTTGGCTAAGGCTTTGACATTGTTGTCTACAATTGAGTGTCCTTTGTCCTTCAGGTGGAGGTGGACCACTGACTCATCCACTAATGCACGTCCCAACACAGGAGACCAAGCTCATCAGGGAACGAGTCAGTGGTCCACCTCCACCTGAAGGACAAAGGACACTCAATTGTAGACAACAATGTCAAGAAGACAGACAGTTTGAGAGAGGAGTGAAGGAAGACATGTACACCAGACTAGAGAAACGTTCTGAGATTTAATCTGCCACCAGTTTACAATCCAGTCCTAATTACTGTCCCCAACAAGTTCCAACCTCATTCACACCTTGAGACTGGAGCCTGTGACTGATGTTGTCTCGTTAGAGCACCGTTCATTAGGGGAAGAGGACAGGGACAAGAAGCTGCTCCATGAAATGTCTTCTCAAAACTCTACAAGTCCAGCTGGATTTTTAACCGATTTTTGGATTTACATTATTATTTACAGATAATTCACTGGATATAAATACAGATTCGTTACTATTTACAAGTTTATCAATATATAGCTTTGATTACTAAAAAAACAAGAAAATGTAACATATTGTAATTTCTGTAAATAAAAAGAAAGACACCATGTGCCACAATAAATAAATTTTCCAGACATACATCATGTGTGTGGGACGTCACACTCTAGATGTCTCTTCAACCAAACCGGATCTGGAGGTTGAGGTTGGTTGAGGTTGCAGCTCTTTCTCTTCCTGGTGAAGACCTTTATTTTGGTGGGTCTGCGTTGTTTCCTGTCAACACAGATGTTTTAAGGTCACAAATCACACTTGTGTTATATTATGTTGGTTGAAAGGCTACAGGGTCTCTATTAAAATCAACACTGAAGACTTTTCTTAGGGACTATTTTATTTAATGAATCAACTCTAAATTAGACCAACAAGGACTTTGTTCCTGTAAAGAACACTGTCTGAAGTTCTACCCTAAAACTCTTATCTGTCTTATAAAGAACCCTGATGCACACGTTGATGCTAGTAGTTATGTTTCAAAGGATCTTCTGCACAATGAGTGTCTTTTTGTTCATGTGCTTGTATATGTCCGTGTACAGGTACCGTTCTGCTGTCATCCAGAGCCTCCATGATTATTGCGACCACCAGGTTCACCAGCACAAACTGGGCCATGGTCACAAAGACGAGGAAGTAAAGGGGAGAGACCCAGAACAAGAAGCTCAGGCATCCATCATCCCCTGGACGACATGTTCTCATTGTGTCCTGGAGAGAGACACAACAGACTTTGTGGACTCAGTGGCTGACAAGTGTGAGTTTGCACATGTCCACCTGCATTTCAGGTGTTTTCAGTTAAAATAATAATAATTCCCTCAAAGGAGTGATATATGCTTGTGTGAATGCATGTATAAGCGCGCGCTTACTTTCAAGATCCCGCTCCAGTTGTCTCCAGTGGAAACTTTGTACAACGTGAGCATGGACAGACCAAAGTTTCTGAAGGTGGAGTAGCGGTGGAGACCCAGGCAGGGGTACTCAGGGCTGCATTCTGAATAACACAGAGGCCAATGACATAGACACACAGATACTGACATGTCTGCACTCTGGGGCAGATGCTACAAACAAGAATGAATGTACTTTGATAGTGTGCATGATAGCAGGCCTCATGGTGTTATAAGTGGAAATGCATAATGGACTTAATTATCATCTGTTTAGGCTGTGGTGAGACGTAGTAGAGTTTACTACTATGTGTTTGCTGCTTGCAGTGTGACTGACCTAACTTGCCAAATAGCTCCACTCCCAGAGCAGCAAAGATGAAAAAACAAAACAGGAAGAGCAGGCAAATGTTTCCAACCTGGAAATAAAAATCAATGTTCAACACACTGTGCAACAAATGGTGCAATGTAGCATAAAGTACAGGTGTGAACACATCCATTCAGTGATCTGGTCTCGGACCACAACTCTGGGACACATCTGACTGCCCCCCTTGAGACCTGGCTCACATGAATGACCCCCTGTTGCCAGGACACAGAGAGACTTCATGGTGAACACAGTGTTGATGGGTTTCATACAGCATCGGGTAGAGAAAGACAGCAGATGTTGTAAGATTTTACTGAACACCAAATAATGTCTGCATTTTTTTTACATTCAGAGGCTCAGATCAGGTCTGAAGTCTCGGCTGGAGACACATGTAAAGACTCATTTTAACGCCAGGTGTAAAAGCAGATACTTTAAGTGGCCACTTGTGATCTGATTTCCCAGGTTGGATATTAATGTACGGACTGAAAATTTATTGTCTCTGTGCACACATTATATTGTTTTTCTTCTGCTCCCATTTTCTGGGACCCATCAACTGAATGGAGAACAGACCTGTTTATCTGTATGGAAGACATTTATACACACTCACACACTGTGTGTGTGTCAGGCTGCATCCTGCTGCCACCAAGGAGGGTCATTGCTATGGGCTGAGGGGGGTCTGGACTGGTCTACATGGGTGCTACATGTCTAAGTAACAGCCACATGAATGGATGGCAGCAGAACGGCAGCAGAACGCCCGGTCATAATGTTGTGGCTGGTTGGAGCATATCAGGAAAAAAATACTCTCGCACACGATGTCTGTGTTTTACCTGTGTCAGTGTCTTACTGATGGTCAGACACAGAGTCCTTATCTTCGTAGTCTTGACCACTGAAGAGAGAGAGACAGAGGTCGTCATGCAAAACTTTGTAGGAAGACACAGAGGACCAGATCTGTACTAATTTGCGTGGGCAACTAGAATGTTGCGTGTAGGCTGGAACAGCCGTTAGCAGGTGGTTTACTGACTGATCATCGTTGAGACTGCAAGTGTAAAATGACTTTAGGTGCTGCTACATTGAAGGTGTCGGCTGAAGAGGCAAATAAACACATCTGAATATAATTAAAATACGGCCCAGTCACGAACTGCCCAATAAAAGATGCCCACACAACAGAATAGTCATTTTAGACCACGGAAAGTGCATATGAAACACACAAATTATTTATTGAATACATCCGATCTGCCTGGATACTTATCAAATAAAAAAAAGGATGTGTTTCATGGGGTAAAGTTTAGTGGCAGTTAGTTGGGACATTTTTTTGCATGTGCAATGAGTCTGCACATGTTTCTATACACACAATACCTTTAGTAGATCTGGCCCAGAGTGTGTGTGTGTGTGTGTGTGTGTGTGTGTGTGTGTGTGTGCGCATACCTTGTGCTAGTCTGAGTAGCCTACACACTCTCAGGATGCTGGGATTAATCGGTGCAGTGATGCTGATGATGGAGCACAGGACGATGACAAAGTCCAACTGATTCCAGCTGAACACACACCACGTAACACATGACACATTTTACAGGCCTGACCAGCAAAATCCAAAATGAAAGTTACACTCTCATTCATTTTAATGTGATTACCGGCATTTTAAGAACCTCTTGAAACCCAATCCCACAATCTTCAGCAGGAGTTCAAGGATGAAGATGAGAATATAGACATATAAGGCGTAATCTGTCATCCTCCCTACATACTGAACACACACACAGGGTTACTTTGTTTATTTCTGTAAATGTAAATGTAAATTTTGTCTGTCAACTGTGACAGTGAATAGGTGTGTGTCTGCGTGTTACCTCAGGCTGATTATAATGTTCACAAGCCAGAATGAAGACGTTAAGCACGATGATGAAATTCGTGAAGAGGTCCAGGAGCCGACTGGTACAGAGTCTATGAATAGCGCGGCGTATGGTGGAGTAGGATGTGTAATATGGTACCTGCTCTTGCTCTGGAACACACATTCACAAAGGTGAAGATATTTAGATGTAACTGGGGAGAAAATGGAAATAAATATGTTCTAACAGTCATGTCATCCAGAAATGTCCTGATATCAGTATGTTTACATCTAGAAAGCGTTTGGTAGGAGGCCTCATGGTGATAGAGTCCACAGACTGTATAAGATGGATGATGGAACAGCTCCTCAGCTCCCCCTGGTGACTGGCTGCAGTATAGGTCATAAGTCCCAGATGGGACTTGGGTCAAACTAAAACACTAACGTACATGTCAAATCTTTTTTTTTTCAAGGATGGTTTGAGCCATTTTCGCCAGTTAATATGATATTAATGCATACGTTTAGTTTAGATCTACCTATTTGACGTTACAGAAACAGGATGTGACATCATGATAACTACAAGTTGTCACAGCAACCGTTCGGTGAAGTTGGCCCCGTAAGACCACAGAGAGTAGGAGGAAGTAAGTAAATAATTAAATACAGTGTATAATTTAAGATTTCTTTGTAAGGTTGAGGTAGAGCAGAGCACAGGACTAATGAAACGATAATGGAGCTTTGAGGGCAGGTCATCAATGATGTGGTTCCACGTGGATCCACTCTGGAATGGTTCTGTGCAGACAGAATATGGCGCAGCCTAAATCCCCAGGAAACTATTGTTAGTTCGGCCATTACAAGGACATGGGGACATGGTGTCTATGGTGTCTATGTTTATACAGTCTATACTCACACTGACACAGCCTAATGATGAGCCATTGCTGGCATAAAGTAATCAGTCTTGTTTGACCCAACTAAACATCCATTTTCCTAACCCTGGTGCTGGCTTTGCAATCCTTCTTCTTCCAACTCTTGGTTTCCTTGGCGTTGCTCTTGCCGACACTGGTGGTAGGTCTCCACCAACACACCAATAAACATGTCCAGGAGGAAGAAGCTCAGAATCATAAATGGGATGAAATAAAGAAGCATCCAGGTGTTGTAATTTTTGACAGGCTGAAGAAGGAACATGGGAGAAAAGACATTAGGTGTCAACATCAACACGCGTGTGTCATGTGTTTTAAAACAACAACGACAAAAAAACAAACCAAACCTCTTGGTCCACTCCTACGGCATCCAGGCCGTCATACATAATGTTCACCCAGCCGTCCTTAGAGTACATCACAAACAGTGTTAGCAGGGCCTGTACAGAAAACACAAGTAAATATTAAGTAAACACATAGCTGTTGTCCATGTACTTGATCTAATTTAGTTTGGATTCATAATTTCAAAGATAATATATTACATTGTATTTAGGTAGGGAATGAATTGTAATAATTAATCTTCTTCTCTTGTCATACTAGTAGTGCAAGGCTAAGATTAACATGCTGGTCTGTACCTGAGGTAGGCTGTCAAAGTTGTACGTCTTACGAGCCCAGTGATAGTTGGCGGCCAGACAGTCACTCTTATTGGTGATGTTGCTGGTGTCCTCACCCTCACAGTAGTTGAACCTCCCTTTGAAGAGCTACAGCATGTGTGTGAGACAAAGACAGAGACACTGAGTCTATAGTTTTATGTTGTCTTTGTTCTCATGTGTATGTGTGTCTGAGGCGACTAACCTGCACCCCAAGAATGCCAAAGAACAGAAGGAACACGCAACAGCTGAGAACAATGTTCCCCAGGGGTTTAGCCGACATAATCAGAGTTTCTATCGCCACCTTCAGCTTCGGGGTCCGTTTGATCAACCTGCAGCCCACAAACATGAGCCAACAGATGTTTGACAAACTGACAGATATGAAATCAAACAAAGGTGGGATGATAAATTTGTGATGAAAGTACTGTTGTACCTCAGTGGGCGAAGTGTGCGCAGCAGTCGCAGGACTTTGAGAATGCCCATCATGTTATTTTTGCCAGATGTGAACAGTTTGATGAAGATATGGACAAAAGCCAAAATCCCCAACAAACCATCCATGATATTCCATAATGACCTGCAGTAGCTCTCCTTCCCAACCAGCAAACCAAGAGCTATCACCTGTTATGAAAGAAACTACTCATTAATAAGATAAGATGATCCTTTAATTTATCCTACATTGGGGAAACTGGCAACACTGGGGATCTAAAGGGGAAATGAAACATACACGTATTGGTCCTTTTAAAGCTAAATATTAAAAAGTTACGCAAACCAAAGAGTTAAGAAGTTTATTTTTGCTCATTTCCATCTGGCTTGCCAGAGGGAGGGAGTCGCCATTTTGAAGTGATGTAATCAAATACATCACGGGGTTGGTTGGATACTTCTGAAAACTGTTGGAAATGGACGGGGATGAAATAAAAGAGATCCTGAACCCAGTATAAATTGCATATGCTCTTCAACCAATGTGGCGTGGAAACCGAGGTGTCTGTGAATCACCAAGGCAACCAACCCTGTGACATCACAGGCCACAGTGTGTTGAAAGATGGCGGCACTCGTGCTAAAAAACAACAGCCACCATATTTTGTCCTTAAATGACAACATTTGTCAGTAGTGTTATGTTTTGTTAATAAGAGCAGAACTCCACCTATAAAATGCGGTTTACTTGATTGAATGTTTCATTTCCCCTTCAAAATGTTACGTATTCTTATAGCACAACAGAAAACTTGCTTGGAAGCCAGACCAACTTCCCCTGCCTACAAATCTTTTGCGGTAGTAAACTGGTCTGTAGCTGCTCTGTTGGGAACTGAATATGCTACAGCAAAGATCTACCGGGCCAAGCAAATCGTTTGGATGATGATAGACAGAAGAGAAATAGCGACTTAGTAGAAACAACAACATTATGGAAAATGTGGTGTTTACCTTGACAACCATCTCAATCAAGAACACCCCGGTGGCTAGATGGGAGCAGATGTCCAGGATCAATCGTTCCTTAAGAGCAGAGTTTGATTCATTTTTACCTTGCATGCATTTTGTACTGCATAAAATGAAACTCATACCATAACATTATATGCACCTTGTTGACGTAAATGTGTGACATGTCTACATCATTCCCTCATGTATCAGTAATGGTATGTCCCTGATTTCTGTCTCACCTTGCTTTTAGGGCGTATTCCAGGCCTCTCCATAGCAATGGTGATACAGCTCATTAGAATAAAGGCCAAAATGCTCATGTCAAACGCCTTGTGAGCGATCAAACGCTGGCAAAATACGCGGCACCTAAGCGCAAACACACAAACGTGCTTCTATTATAGTAACTATAGTCAGTTAAACAGAAGAAGAAAAGTAGTAACTCACAACTTCTTGTCAAATAAAAAACAACTGACAGAAATGCAGCCTATACTCAAATCATTTACAGATGGGTGGAGGTGAAACGTCTTTTCTAAGTTCTTGCTAACTAGAGGCCAATTCAGATTATTTACTATTTCAGGTTAGACCATTAAAACGTAACCGGTGAGGACTTAAAAGATAAGACCATAGTCTCTATATAAAGATGGAGGTGGAATAGCTCCTCAAAACTGAAGCCAAAGTAAGTAGAGCTCCCACTGGTGTCTGGCTGCAGTACAGGTCAAAAGCTCCACCCCTTCCATGATGGAACTTGGGCCAAACTAAAACACTAAAGTACAATTATGCTAATTTGTGGTAGTTAAAATAATGCTAATGCATGTCCACGTGTCAAGTTTTATTTTACTTAGTTATTTTACGCTATAAAAACAGGATGTGACATCATGATGACTACAAGTTGCCATGCCAACCACTCCGTGAAGAGGTCTCATGGGAGGGATAAGACAAATAAAACACAAATACATTTTCTCGTTTATATGAGACTTACCTGTTCTGTGGAGAAAAACAATACAGTGCCCAATCTTCGTGCTCTTTAAACCAGCGGAGCACTCTCTGGATGCACAGATGTTTCTGCAAGGGCCAACAGTTCCAGTTAACTCTCTTTATTCAAAGCATGAACTAAATCATTTCAAGAACCACTAATAGTATCAAGTAACATGCTAGAAAGTGGCTCACTGACAGGTTATGATTAACTTGAAAAAAAATCAAGATTAACTGTTAGAAAAGCTAAAGACCAGAGAGCCGTCACTGCCAGAGACTTACGTTGTTCTCGTTGGTAGCCTCAGAGGTTGAGGTGCTGGGCTCATCAGTAAGAGGAGGAGAATGGTCTTCATCGTCTTCTCTACTTGCAGAGCTCTGCAACAACACAAGCAAAGATGTGTGTAGGAAGTTAGCTATGCTTCACGAAGCAGCACCTTAAGTCTGTATCCTATATCTGGACAAGTACCTCAATAGAAGAAGAGGATAAATTAGCTGGATTCTGTTGAACCTGGGACTGTAGAGAGAACAGTTAATAGTGACTGCAACAGGTGTGTATGCATGTGTTTGAGATGCATAAATCAAGCTCTAGGAGAAAGACAGTGGTGTAAGACAGAAGTCATTACCATGATTGCTTTGTAGCTCTCAAACATGATGCCAACAAGTACATTCAATAGCACATTTTTTCCCACCACAATGAGGGCAACAAAGTAGAGGGCAGCCCACATGGAGGTGGAAGCCATGACGTTGTACATGGCCACGTTCCAGTCCTCCAGAGTCAGAATCTAAATTGACAGATTAATGCAAAAAGAGCACCACAGGAAGAAGTTAACGCTTATTAACACAATGATGATGACGCCCCGAAGTTAGTGCAAACTAACCTGGAAGACTGTCACCATGGACCAGAGCAAACTGTCAAAGTTCTGTCGGTCGCCAATAACACGTCCATTCCTTGGCTCGAAATGTAATTTCCCCCCAAACAGGTCCATGCCAATTATGCTGCAAAGAAATGACATGATGCAGTGAGAATCATTTACATGTGCTCATCTTGATTTCTTATGGCAATACTGACGTCTTACAAAGGAAAACATGGGGAGCAAGGATCTATGTGTGCACATGCCTGAAAATGAAAATGACCATGAGAAGTAGCCAGCAGAGTGTGTTTGCCTGTGCAACGGCTCTCTTCAATATCAACAGCTGCCTCTTGAGGTTAGGGAGAAATGTCAGCAGCTTCCCAAGGCGTAGTATGCGTAATGCACGCAAAACTGACAAGCTGCCATCATTTGAAGCGGCTCCACACACACTGAAAAGATACAATCACACTTTAATAAGTTGTTCTGTCTCTGTGATGTAACACTTTTTTATATGTGCTATAGATCCCTCCATGGTTTGTAAACAATGTGACGTTTCTTGAGGGCCGTGTAACCAGTGGTAAGCATATTTCAATGGATGTTTTGGCAAGAATGCACGAGGAAAGTATTTTAGAGAACATAGTAAAACACTCACTCCCCGAGAGCGTGAGTGTTACTTTAAAAAGTTGACTGATGACTGATGGGACTATATTCACCGACCCCTACACTCTAACTCACTGGATGGACGATTTGGCCAAAGCAGGACACAGAGGAAATGAAGTCTGGTCTGTCTTTATCAAGTGAAGGTAAATAGCAACTACTGCTTGGACATTCACCTTGAAAGTGTGTGTTCTCCTCAAGCTTCCCTCTGTTTTGCCTACAGCTAACAAACATAGTGACGTCACAGTAACGTAGGCCATGAAGGCGTCTATATGTTGAGGTTTTTTCATGCTAATATTGTCGAGCATAGCCTGTTGATAATACTAGTGGCAAGTGATGTATACGTCATACTCCAAGTGCATTAGTGACACAGTGTCATCCACACCCAATAATGTCCAACCAATAACTAAGGCTTGGTTTTTAGGTGACATGGCCACAGAGCAAAATGATCCAATGAGAGTTAATGTAATAAAATATTACAACAATGTTCAATTATGGTATTAAATTAATTGTACAGCCATACCTGCTGATAACGATGACAAAGTCAATGAGGTTTTGATTGAAGGCAAAGTACCACTGTGACATAACCAGCAGCTTCAAGAGGATCTCCAATACAAAGATAAAGAAGAAAATCCTTTGGCAGATGATAAGGATCCTCGTCAACTTGGCAGACTGGACATGGAAAGACATAACAAAGCCATGACAGGACAGACGTGAGCGGAGATTTAGATGGAAAGAATGGCGAGGGGTGGAGTAAGACAAGGAAGAGGGATCAAGTGAGTAATCAATACAAAATAAGATAGAAGTAATGAGGACTGCATCTATTAGTCAATGTGGGTTTCTTAATGAAGCAGCTCTGGCTAAACCACCGTGTTCTCAGCTGCTCACATTGATCAGCCCCTTGACACTTGCAGACCCTAAGCAGGAAATCAAACCTGGTTGTGATGCTCTGTGGCCAAGCTGATAACGTCCATCAGAACAACAACCGTGATGAACACATGGAAGAGTCGGCTTACGACAATCTTTTTAAGATGCATCTTCAGCTGGATGCAGGCCCGAGTCTGGAAGATAAACAAGTGTAGCTGAGTGATCCCGATTAAATGAAGTTGTTGTATGCAGCATGTTGTAGACTAGCCTCACCAACTGGCTGTGGTTCTGCCTCTGTCTGCATTCGTGAAGCACCGTGTTACGATGCACATTTGCAAAAAGAAAAGAGTAGAAGAAAAAAAAAGACAAGTACATTAAGACATGAGGTTCTGTTTTAGTAGTAAGTTTACTGTATGTAGGATTGTTTTAATACTTGGAACTTTTTGTGGCAAAACTGATTTTTAAAAACTGGTTTTAAATTTCCTGTCGTTTATAAAACCTAGAAAGTATCTGACCTGGTGAATTTAGGGAAGATGCTGCAAAAGCACTGGAGGAAATTGTAACAGTAACTTTTGCAAGTGTCGGCTACTGAGTGATCCTCTCCTGTGTTACTTGTCATGGAGTCCAAGAAGTAGGTGCTGATGACGACTGCGCACACGTTCATTATGATAAACGATCCCATCTGATTGGAAAAAAAATAAATAAATCTGTGGTTTAGTTGTGTGTAGGAAGTAAAATGTTCACCAGTACATCAACAACAAGGATTTACCAGAATGGGTTGAGACCTACAAAAATGGTTCGATACTAAGGTTTTTGACAAAATCATATGACAAAACAAGTGGATACTTACAATAGTGACAAGTATGAAATACACAAAGCTCAAGAAGGAATGGGAATCGATGACAAAGTACATGATTTCAGTCCATCCTTCCAGAGTGACAACCTGACAGTAAAGAGACAGACGGCATAGATGGCGTGGGTGGGTGGGTGGTTAGGTAGGTAGGTAACTTTCATTTTACAAACTTGTTCTTACCTGGAAAATGGTAATAGAAGCGTAGCCAACATTATCAAAATTGACAACTCCCCTGCCTGGGTTGTGGCTTGCGGTCCGACAGACGTTATAATACAAATTCCAGTTGACACAATCGTGGGCCTCGGACACTGGTAGGGATGACTGGTTTGCACCATGGTGGGGAGGAGCCAGTGAGCAGGTTTTCCCATCGTCATGGTAAGGTGGCACATCGTGGCAGCGACGCCTCCCGTTATAGTCGTCAAGCGAACAAACGAATGGTGTTTTTCCGGAATCAAAGTAGGGACTCAGGGACACGTTGTATCTTCTGGACAAAAACGAAAAGAAAGAAAGAAAAAGAAAAAAAATAACTAGTGAACTTCACCATCGATATCAAACATGATTTCACTTGAGATTATTACAGGATATTTTGACTTCTAATAACACCCTAGTAGTGTAACTGTCTGATCTGGTGATCACTGGAAGAAAAAAATGAGATTTGTGCTTGAAAAACAGCTAAAACTATACGCTCTGTCTATAGAAAATGTCAGATAGTCCACTCAGCATTTAACCAGGACTCAGAAGACTTGAAGAAGTTGGTCACAATGTGAGCAAACACAAGCCGATCATACAGTTTAAAGGATTACTCAAGATCTTTAATGCGTATCTTGCAACTTGTAATTGCTCAAGTATTAAGTAGTTTTGCAAATGTGAATATTTGCTGGTATTTGTCTTTCATTCTATTATGAACAGAATATCTGAGTTTTGGGACGCTGCTGACAGAACAAGCAATATGAAAAAGTCACCTCACTCCAATGGGAAAGTGGGAAAAGCTGTGGGGAATTAGTTTTTAATAGTTTTAGTTACGGCTGGTGAGTATATAGTTAGCTAAAGAAACAAATGCAAACACTGGAAGAACAGACAGTTTCCTTACGCTGCAATGTCCTCTCCCAGGAAGCAGCGGTTGCGCAGCTGCCCAGCCCACAGCTGGACTCCAATAACAGCAAAAACCAGGATGACGAATGCGTAGGTGACAAGAACGTTCGTAACCATGGGCACAGTGTCCAAAAGAAGTGATAACAAGTCTTGCATCTCTACACAGAAGAAAATAAAAGGACACTGATATCCACGATGGCTTAACCTTCTTTCAGCATCTATTGCTTTTGTTAGAATGAAGCATACAACTTTGTTGGTTATTAAACCAAACATTATTTGGAGACCTAGTCCAACAGTTTCATTTCAAATGAACAAATGAAATATATGACGATTTCATGTTTTGCATTAAAATTTAGTCACTGTGCTGTATTGACTGGACGACTAGAATGAAATCCAGGGCTCTGGTTGATGTTCAAATGTCAACTTACTTGGAAATCTGGTCATCACTCGAAGCGGCTTGAATGCTTGACATATTTTGGCATCAATCCTGAAGACTCTCAGCAAATAATACAAGACTCTGAGGGGACATTTGCAGAAACAGAAAGAAGTATTTTAGGAAAACTCTCAGTTTGTCATTTTTTAACCTAAAAATCTCGTTGGCTTTGTACAGAACTTTATTCTTCAACTGAGAACTGGTTAGTGTTATTCTAACATTGACTGCAGTTACTTGTCTTGAGGCAAAAAAAAGTTAAGTTAATTAAGCATTATGGGATACTAACTCAACAGAGATGACCAGCACATCCATCTTGTTCCACTTGCTGCTGAGGTAACTTCCATTGTGACCACATACTCCAAAAGCCACCATCTTGATCAGGCCTTCCACCAGGAAATAGGCAAAGCCCAAATAATCCAGTATCTGACCACACACAATTAAAATGCTTTCAGTAACCTTCAGTAACAACCACAGCACTAATGTTACATTAGCAACATGTGAGTTGCTAACATAAGAGCATCGTTGACATACGAATGAATGAACTGAATCTTTATTGAGTACATCCTGAAGCCAAGAATCAACTTTTGAACGAAATTACACAAATTAGATTAGACAAGGCTGCTAGAAACAAATATTTAAATCATTGCACCGGCACACAAAAACACAATATGATGCTTTGCATTCAATTCAATGTCATCATGAATTTGTAATGTTACAACTGAACCATGTCAAATGTATCTTGGTATACCCTTCATCTTCCTCAAATCTATTTTCAGAAGAGAAAATTATAAAGGTTTCTAGTGATACAGTCCAACCGAAGCTGGTGGCGTGCAGGGCTCATACTAACCTCGAGCTTGGAGTTTGTCTCCCCAAGAGGATTATACATGCTCTGATTCACACAGCTGATGACAGCTACAATCAGAGACATGTAATAGAACCACGTGGATGAAGAGGTTAAGATCAAAACACATTAAAGTCATCAACAGCAGAGGACATAGGCTTACATACTAGACAGGGCTAATGGGATAGAGAGCCAAGGAGGAAAGTTGAAGTGGTCCTGTTTAAATCCTTTACAGATATTGAAAATTACAAAGCAGGCCAAGAGCTGAGTTATTGCATCTATGGTATGGTCTCTGATCAATGTCAGACGTTATTCAAGCAGTATAAAAGGATATGAGCTAAATGCAATTTTCAGACACCATCTACGAACTGTTGAGGTTTTGCTGAATCTGTAGAAAACTACAGGAGCCAAGGACGAGAAGGGCAGCTGCTCCACCTCTTCCTGCTCGATGGAGATGGATGGGCCAACGGTGTTGTGGTCTCTGTTTTCCTCGTGGGAAGTGGCTGCCATCATGAGCTTCTCCTCCCTCCTTCCCTCAGGTTTGCTCATATTGACGGTTATATCCTCAGACACAGATAGCTAGAAACAGATACGAAAGATATTTAAGTTATATAATCATATCAATATAGGGGTTCAGACCTGGCAGGAGATGATGGTGGTATGTTTTTTTTGAACGAATGAGACAAAACTACGCTGACACAGGAGCAACCTGTTGAGTATAGGCCACAGGTGTCAAACTTACGGCTTGCGGGCCAAAAGCAGGCCACTAGTGGATCTAATCTGGCCCACAGCATGAAATTGAAAATTAAAGTTTATTAAATGCACATGTTCTCTTAATGTACTTGTTCTTCTTTACACTAACACAAATGGAAAAAAACTGCAGTTGATGTTAGTTGTCTGTCCCCCATCAGATCAAACTGGACTGAATTAATTATACGTTCTCTAATCTGGCAACTTTTGTTTTCCGGTAACGAATAATCTAACGCGTTACTATTTCCAAACCAGTAATCAGATTAAAGTTACTTATCCAAGTTGCTGTGCCTTACTATTTTTCCAATTGTTTTTTGCAAGTCACGTTTTCAGCATAAAATATCAAGTTATACCAAACAACAATGGTTGCAATATTATATTTAATTATTGTGCTGGCGGCGGGGGTCGGAGATGTGGAAATAACTTGTAATATAACTTATCGGTAAATTAACTACGTGCCTATTTAAAGAGGTAATCAGTAATTGAATTAATTTTTGAAGGTACAAATACAACACTTGCACGGAAAACGGTCGTCGGTTCAGTCCAATTGCTGTAAGTCTATTATGAATTATTTACATTTGAAGATAAACAGCCGTTTTTATCCTTGGTGTCAAGAAGTTAAAGCTAACGGCTAATTTAAAGTTAATGGATAACGGTCATGTTTTTTTTTTCAGTTCAAATTGGTGTAGTTATCCATATAACATATATACATATATATAAGATAATGTAATCCTTTAATTTGTCCCCCATTCGTTACATTTTTCAAATTCTCATATCTAATGTACTAAAACACTTGCACAGAAAACAGTCATCGGTCCAGTCCAATTGCTGTAAGTCCATTATGAATTCTTTGAAGTTAAACAGCCGTTTTTATCCTTGGTGTCGAGAATGTAAAGATAACGGCTAATAACCGTCAAGGTTTTTTTTTTTTTTTTCCAGTTCATATATACATATATATATATATATATATGAGATAAGGTAACACTTTAATTTATCCCCCATTCGTTACATTTTTCAAATTCTCATATCTAATGTACTCAAAATGTATATTTAGTAATTGTAAACAGACAATTGTAATACAGTATACAAAACGTTACTCTAAAATTAACGTTGCTGTTCTAAACGACTTTGTATTGAATATATTGATGTTTATAGTGACAAGAATAGTCACCGGAATCATCTTTCTGTTTTATAACTCCAATTTAGGCTTCACATGAGGAACATTTTACAGTTTGAGACACAGATGTACCACTGACGGTTAATATCAATCTACCGTTTAACGTGTCGTCCGGTAGTGGCGATAATTTATAGGCTGTCATTCTGTACGGAAAGTCTCAAAAACACGCTGTTAAGTTACAAAAAAAAGCACTTACCACAGAAAATGTTTAATGGCTCCAGTTGCTGAAAGTTTGCTTTCGTACACCTCGTCGTTGCTAGAGTTGTGGAAATTAGCTGTTGCAAAGCTACGGGCCAACGGTAAAAGCGTTTTAACGGCTTTTCAGTGTTTGCGCGTGACCTCACGTTCCACTCATGGACGTCATGACGGACGGCGGAAGTACAATGGAAGTCAAATTTAATTTGTCATTTTCATAAGATTTCTGAAATGAAATCCGGGGGCATTTACAGCTCGGTTATCAAGATGAAATGTAGAAACAGGGACAATTATGGTTTCATTTATTTTGCCATATTTATTCACATTTGAACATGTAAACTGTTTGAGAAGCACTGACTCTGCATCATGAGGTGCATCCTCCAGTCGTTAGCATTCAGTCACCCAACCAGCTAAAAAGAACTGATTAGATGTACCACTGACGGTTAATATCAATCAATCTACCGTTTAACGTGTCGTCCAGTAGTGGCGATAATTTATAGGCTGTCATTCTGTACGGAAAGTCTCAAAAACACGCTTGTAAGTTACAAAAAAAAAAGCACTTACCACAGAAAATGTTTAATGGCTCCAGCTGCTGAAAGTTTGATTTCGTACACCTCGTCGTTGCTAGAGTTGTGGAAATTAGCTGTTGCAAAGCTACGGGCCAACGGTAAAAGCGTTTTAACGGCGTTTCAGTGTTTGCGCGTGACATCACGTTCCACTCATGGACGTCATGACGGACGGCGGAAGTACAATGGAAGTCAAATTTAATTTGATTTCTGAACTGAAATCCGGGAGCATTTACAGCTGAGTTATCAAGATGAAATGAAGAAACAGGGACAATTATGGTTTCATTTATTTTGCCATATTTATTCACATTTGAACATGTAAACTGTTTGAGGAGCACTGACTCTGCATTATGAGGTACATCCTCCAGTCGTTAGCATTCAGTAACCCAACCAGCTAAAAAGAACTGATTAGCATCCAGACTTTTATATGCTCCATTTGTGACATTGTGGTTCAGATTGTGAGGACTGAACTCGGACAGTCCGGTCCGTGAACACATCCGTTGGAACAAGGTATGCGCGGGTAGCTGTTTTCATATAGATTGCCATGCAACACCGGATGAAGTCCATGTGTGAGGACAGCAGACGGGAAAAAAACAACACAAAGATGAAGTACAGTATAAATTCAGTCTGACAGAAATCAATGATTTATTTCACACCAGCTTCTCTCCATCAGTCATTGATCATACTTGATTTAATACGTTATAAGCCAGACACATGGTGCAATTAGCCACATTTATTGATTTATTAAGTGATCTCTGGGAGGTGTAGAGCTATGAAACACATTGGTCATGGCTGAGAACAGTTTAACTTTTTCTTTCAAGCAGGTCAAAGGATTCAAAACCTCAAGAGACAATTTGTTCTCTTTGACAGTCAACTCTCCACCGAGTCAATTATTGGCAGTAAATGTACATGGAGTGAACACAACAGATGACATTCTACATATTGCTTTACAAGAATCTAAAACACTGATACAACTGGATAAGATTGATCATAATGTTGTGCCTGATCGGTGTATAGCATACAGTACCACAAGTAGGATTTACCAATAAGGGCGTTTACAGCATGGAGGAAGGACTTTGGTTTTTAGACTACACAGGAAGCCATGAGTGGGCAACAAAGACCCAACATTGTCAAGTTTAAACACATTCCCCACCCACATGTCGCCTCGAATTGCCTAGAATTTCTGAGTAATAAATGGATGAATGGCAACATCCGTCTTTCAGCGGCGAGCGGATCCCATCTCCAGCTGAACGCCTGATTTCTAATGAGGGAAGACAAATGGAATGCACTCTTACAAGAATGGATCTGTGAATAACCACCAGGTCACTTCCCATGGGGATTTTGTGAGAGGGGTTTTAATCCCACATAAATGTGTCTCTTACGGTGCAAAGGACGAGGTTAGGGGCCGTGCCGCCGTGCAGCCGTTATTTTTGTGTAGCGATAATTGTGCTCCTGGTTTTAGCTGTAAGGATTGTGGGAGGTAAAATCATTTATTTGCACGAGGTACTGATGGTTTTATGAATATTAGTGTCAGCATTTGGTCAAAGAGTGGTGGATCTCATTGATAATAATGTAGCATTTCAAGCCCTGCTGTGCAAGAACTAGTTCTTTGATACTCTGCACCTCAGTGCTTATGGAGTAGAATTCATTTCCACAGCAGCTAAAGTTCAGAGGGGCTGAGTTGGCTTATGATCAAAAGCTAGATGACGTCTATTCTTACACAGCCAAATATCAACACAAGACAAAGCAAACTGGCTAATATTATGCTCTAGTGCAGTGGGAAGGACGGAGGAAAAAGAAGGCAGTAGCACCTCAAGCTTGTGTTTGAGTAAATGTACTTTCACCAATTGTTAAGATAAAATTAGACATTCAAAACCCCCATTAATATATGTTTCGGAATATTTGGGAGTGGGGTCTGATTTCAGGGTGTGTTTTAAAATACACTTTGGCCTCAGCCCCAGCAAACACATGAACCTCATTCAGCCTGAAATCTTGATCTTCGGGTGGAATTTTCTCCCTCGCTTTGATGTTTCTCCAAGGGTGACTATTTATACAGCCACCACTTGTTGTCTGGAAAGTGCAAAGCCCGCGCTACTGCACAGATCCCCACTGTACACAAGTATATAAACATGGCCCGGGCTCACAACACTGCCCTCCTTATCGACAGGAACCCAAAGTTCCTCCTGTGGAAATGTCTTTGTTCCCCCCTCGGCTGCCACACAATGAGCGCGACTCTCTGGAGTCTGCTGAAGCCACTGCCGGCGAAGGCCTTCGCTCATTCCACACATAGCGCAGTGAAGCCGCTGACCTTGCCGAGAAGCTATTAAAATTGTTCTGCAATCGAACACGCACACATATGTGCAGTCACCTTGGCACACAGGAAATGTGTTTCCCTAATAGTCCTAAGGCTCAAGCTTAAAAACAAATTGAAAGCCATTTATCGGACAACCAATGTACCTACCTACCAATGAATATTATGCTGGTGCACCAATCAGTCATATTGTTGCTCTCCATCAGGTGCGTAGAAAGCAAAGGTACAGACCACTTTATACACAGATCAGACATAACATTATGACCACCTTCCTAATATGGAGCAGTTGTCCCTTGTACCTACAGTTGTGACTTATCAAAGAATGGATATGGATATTCTGAGGGTGTCCTGTGGTGTCGTGAGGGTCCTATGGGTTGATCGGTTTGGAGTCTAGTGAATTTGGAGGTGCTATTTTCAATGTTTTTTATTTAGTTTTTTTCCTAAACCATTTTTGTGCGTTGCGTGTCAAGTTGCATCCGTCTAGGGATGGCCGTCCAGGAGTGTCACGGATGGTCAAAGTTGTTTACTCGTGGCTGATTGGTGCAAACATCCACTGTGGGGCTACAGCTTCGTCATCAGACATTTTGAGAGCTTGCGGTAGAGATGCAGTTTTGGGACCACTGGTTTGTATCCTCTATGTCATAGGTCTTCAACAGAGGGTTCGCGTCCCCTAGAGGTTCCGTGGAGGTACTGCAGGGGGATTGCAAAATCATTGGTTGATTAGGCATTTTTTATATATATATTATTTAATTTCACCCCACAAATTTAAATGTCTTTAATTACACATTAACACGAATCCAACATATTTCAGTGAAGGGATAAATAATAGCTTAATAGTGAAAATGATAATAATAGTGTATATTTATAAACAGCACTAGGCCGAGTTTGACATGGAACACATATAGTAGGTAAGGGGTCCCTATTTAATCTCTCCATCAGTTTGAGGGCCTGAAAAACGTTGAAGACTTCTGATCTATGTCTATGACTGAAGTGCCTTGAGTGAGCACCAGGACTGTGCTTACTGTGCTTTGATGGGCTAAATCCAGAGAATAAATTCCTTGCATGTGTACATCTATAAACAGCAAATAAAGCTGATCTGATCCGTCCATCCACCCACATTTGTCCAGTGCTCCATCTGCAGCGTGACTGAGCATTTATGAATGACCCCCCTGCCACATACAAGCCGGCATATCTGCACGACTTATGCGACTCACGCCCTAAAGAAAGTATAACCTCCCACATCCAGTATCAGCACACAGGAAGACACACACGCAAGGATTTTCACTAATGACTTTCCTCACGGCAGCAGTCAGCTGGAGCTGCGCAGAGGGCGAAATCCTGTTACAGCTGACTTTTCATGACGCCTTTAACCGCATTACACTCTCCACTCAAGTCTAGATCCAATTTCCCTATCAAACAAGGTAGCACACACGGCAGCACACGAGGCTGTCTTCCTTTAATGTCGCACACAACAAAGTGTGTTTTTCTCCAGTGGCTAGGCTCTCTGGGCAGATGGGAACAGGAACACAGGCAGACAGACAGATGGGGGAGGAAGCGAGTGAGTGGATAACTCACTTGAGTCCGATGTGCGGCCCTTGTAATTAGACAAAGATGAGGAAATGGTTCTCGCTTGTGCTTTATAAAGGATGAGAACTTGGGCTGTAGCTTAGAATAAAAGATGCACATTTTAAATAAACTGGGCTTATTCTTGAAATTGACTAATCAAAACCATTTATGTCACATTTTGTGTCAGCTTTATGTTGTCCAAGTTCATACTATAATACATTAATCATTAATCATGTATGTTCTTTCTTATCTCGGGACTCTTGTATGTTTGGACACGGGTTGATGATTTGTCAGTGTCAATGGTGTCGTTAGGCCGATTTTGTCCTTAAGCCCCCCTAAATAATTTGATGTTGTTTTATTTTATTTATTTATTTATTTATTTTGCAAAAAAGTGCTAACAATTTCAGTATGAGAATATGAGTTAAATAATATGATCATAAATCTGTCCATTTCCATAGACAGTCCATAGTGCTAGGTAGAGCAAGTCCCTTCAGTGTGTCCTTATTCAATCCACTCCACTCATTGATATTCATTTGTTAATTAATTAATTAGTTCAAGTAATTAAGTAATATTTTTCATGTTATTTGCAACCATTTTGGTCACATATGTAATCTGTACAACTCGATTGTGTTGTGAGCGAATGTCATGCCTCTGTGTTGATCAGTTATTAATTGTAACTGTTGGAACTTCTTGTAGTTGCAATGTGTTTAAAACAGTCTGACATAATAACAGTAAATAAGTCGTCAGTCTTTTCTGCTTTCATTCATATCCTGTGCATTTCCTGGGGGGGCAAAGCCTCCCCCGTCCTTAAAACCCGGTGACACCCCTGGTCAGTGTTTTATTTCCAGTTTTCTCTTCTTCCAACCCAAACACGACGAAACAAAACTAGATAAAATAAAGTTGAGTTTAATGCTGATTTACAGGAGGGAAGAAAATGTGGCGCAGTTGATAGACAGGGTAATCCAAAAACAGTAATAATAAAAAGAAGAAAATTGTATAAAAAACGGAATCACTAAGATATGACAACAAGGTGACAAAGGTAGGGCTATATATATATATACACACACACACATATATGACCATGACGTCTGGTATAAAACAAGAGTGAAGAACTATCTGAGGTTGCATTTGATTTAATCCCATTTTATTAACAATAATATGACAGAACTAGATTGATCCTATAAATTAAAAGCTTAATTAGCTGTGTTTTACTCGTGCTACGTCCCCCAGCGCAAGATTTATTTAGTACCGTTGACATAATGAACCGGAGAAGAGAGGGTACAGAGGGTAGGGAGGCGGATGCAGCGCGGGCCACATGTTCGTCCGCAGGATAAAAGGCCATCCTTATTAAGTCAGCTGTCACATCCGGCAACTTGCCAAGAGGCGCATCCATCCACTCGTTGCTCCCAGCTGTGCCTTATCGCTCAATGCCAAGTCCTAGCATGACCTTACATAACCTCAATGACTCAATTTTCTCTCTTTTTTTTTTTAACTGTCCTTGTTACATGTATTTCTCCACAATCTCACTTCTGCTGACGCAAGTGACATACTTTTCCAATAACCGGCCCCTTGGCCTCGGACGTGTGCGGCTAAAAATCTAATCAACTTGATGAATAAGTGTGATTACCGCGCAGCCGTCCGTGCATGAAGGAATGACAATAGTTACAGGCAAATGCAACTTAGGCACATTCCAAAGGGTTTTAATGAATTAAAGGGATCAGTGGCCTTAAAGAACACAATCAATTACCTTTAAGCGCGACTCCCACGCAACTTTCCATTATCCTTTCATTTAGTCATTGTAATGGAATTGATTGAGTACAGATGGAGTTGACCCCTGATCACCTATCTAAGGTCACACCTGTCACCCGTCAAGTTGAGAGGATTGATTAAAGGATCACATAGGTTTCTGATTAATTGATTTTTTTTTTTTTTTTTTTTTTGTGCTACTGGAGAGTGTCTCTTTCACCACTTTCTATCGACACAGTAGGACACACAAAGGGCATTTAAACATTCATCAGTCTTCCAAAGCTGGAAATAGAATCGCTTCTTGACAACAGGATGTTCCTCTGGTATCAGAAAAAAAAAAGAAGTTTGATTAATTTAAAATCCTAAAAAATGGTTTGGGTTATGCGCATTTTAATCGTGTTTGAGGGAAAATCTGAAGCAGGCCCCCTGTCCTTAGCAACACATGCGGGTTCCTCCTAATGAATCCCAGGTCCGTCAAGATCTTCACCGGATCCCCAAAGTACCTCAATCAGCAGCTTTTAACATGAAGGAGTTCCCCCCGGATTTATCATTATTTCCACAACAATGATTGAAGGTTTTGTGAGGGTGGCTGTGACTCAGTAGGTTGAGGAGGTTGACCACAAACCATCTGTGTACTTGTGTGAATTAATGAGTGGATGTCTCACTGTGACTGTAAAGTGCTTTGAGCACCAACCAACAGGGAGGCCATTGCTTGCCAGTGTCTTGCCCCCAAGG
>NC_061787.1:2754594-2783149 GCF_022458985.1 Mugil cephalus | reverse complement strand
AAAATTGTGAGAAAAGTTGCCACAGAAAAAAGAAATTTTTCTACAAATAAATAATTCCCCAAATAAATCGGTTTATTAGACGCTTGCTCACAATATCATCCCTTAGTAAAAACCATACCTGTGAATAAACCCATGATACTGATTATTAAAACTATTTTGTCAAAAAAAAAAAAAAAAACATTTCAGACATGACATTATTTCAAGAAGGTTGCAATTTGTATTTAGGTAGTAAAACCAACATTTTTAAAAATCCAAGCACTGTATATCATAGATATGTGTGTGATGTTTTTAACAAATCAAACCGTTTGGAATTCAGTCCAAAACACTTTGTGGAGTACGTTAGTTTACATGCACGGCTGCCTCTGCTGGAACTGTACCAGGCTAACACAAAGATAGAGAGAGAGGTCTCTTCAGCACTGGACAGCTCCACAGAGACACATCAAATTGATCGTCTCATTTTGAGGCTTTTAGGAAAATTTATGGTACTGCATTTAGGTCCCGCAGGAACCTACACATGGACGCTCCACCAGTGTGAGTCATTTCTACTACTTGTCAGTCTGTATTCCCTCTGTAACAACACTACCCGAGCACAAATTCTGTTTTGTAAATTGAACTTCGGTCTAAACTTCACCAAACATGAGTTCATACACTGTATCTTCAGCTCTTCTCAGTTGACCTCGTCAATTCTATATTAATCCAAAGCAACCAATTTGAAAATGTCTGAGATCGAGAAGCAGCTGGAAATACTAAAGAGGAAACAGGCAGGTGCCTGTGTCAGTTAACCCAGAAGCATAAATTGCAGTTACTCATACATATTCCCAACATATTGAAGTGGACAAAAGTTTCTATCACCAAACTTTTTTCCTGCATCAGATGAGACCCATGTACACTGAGCTTCCAAGCTAGACCCATGATTTGGAGGCAATAGTGAATGTTGTGTCTGCCACACACTGGCTCCATCTTCTTCACCCACAATGCAAAGGACAAAAACTTGATACTCACATGGGACTGGAGGAATCTGTTCTGATCCTGTATTCATTCTCCGGTGAATTGTGCTTTAAACCTTTAGGGAAATGATGTCAGACTGGGCTGATCTCCAGAATGTACCACATGCTGAAATGACACTGAACCCCCACATGCTCCCAGTACATGGCACTAGAGTGTGAATGTTGTTATGACTGGGGGTCATGATCTTGTTTTTGTCAGAGATGTATTGACAGTTCACTCTCTCGTTTCCTCCTTTTCAGAGAGATTCAGGGTGTGTGTGTCTTTGTGTGTGAGAAATCCAGGTGCTCATCGATTCCTGATTACCCACGTGACTGGGTTGCCACCTGCAGATTGACTACAGTTAAAGTTCCAGCTGAGCAGGCCGACATTCTCCTACTCTCCCTCTTCCCAACTGACAGCATTTCATTCCGTTCATTTATTAGGCTAAAGCTCAAACTGTCATCTTATGATCATTGAAATATTGTGAATAGTTGTAAAGAATTTTTCAAGGGGTAGCAGACTTGAGTAGGAGGAAGAATCTTTTTTAACTTAATTATTTTTCTCCTGTTTATGTCTGTTAGGAGTTAGGTCAGTTTGACTGTCTTTTGTTTTCATCTTTATTTTGGAAACAGGCATGGTAGGATCCTCATTTAGCTGTTTTGTTTGTTGTTTTGGCATTGCTCCATTCCGAAGATTAAAAAAGTGTCAGATGGTATATTTGACTGTCCTCCTCGGGAGTGAGAATAGCAGGGGACCTTATCATGTGTGAGTGACTGGATAGATGTGTCACTGTGACTGTAAAGTGGTTTGAGTACCAATAGGTATATAAGAAGTTATATAATAAACAAGACCATTCACCAAAACATTTTGCTTCATCACAGCTCCCTTCTCATTTCTAACTGAATTGATTTAATGTTACACATATAAAACATTAAATACAATACAGTGTCTCTACAGGCTGTAACTTTTTCCTTCTTGTCCCAATAACAAAACTTCAGTTCATCTGACATCCAAAACAGCTTGGTGGAGCCACAACAGGATAATTTTTGGAGTATTTGGTTTAAATCATAGGAAATCAGGAAATATTTTATTTGATCTTTTTTCCATTGACATGTTTTGTAATTCATTTACAATTTAAAAATCACAAGAGGCCCGATCAAGAAGAGGCATAAAACCTAAAGGGTTTAGTTAAAAGTTTCCAGCGTTATAGTAAAGAATAATCAGAATAAAGCAATGCTCATGTTGGTTGCCTATACCCTTGGCCATCTCTAATTTCTATGTCAAAAGAATAAAAATGTCACTGATGTTGACTCAGTGGAGTCCATAGAGCAGCAGGAGCAGAAACACATGTATCTGCTGAGTGAGAGAAACTGAACACTGGCTGCATCACTGGGAGAAGAATGTTTGTGACTGAGCTGCTCACTTCTTCATCAACATCAGCATTTATCTGCAGTCAGAGTCTCTGTCCACACAAGCTGCTGCTGCTTCAACCTCTGGATCATCAGGACACAGCTCATCCTCTCACACCGCACACCCTCCTGTTTATCATGACTCCCACCTGTAGAGAGGAGGAGAAAGAAGAGAGGAGGTGAAGGAGTGTTTCCCTTCATCATCACATCCAGTAGAAAGAGCAGCAGGGACTTGAGTCCTGTTCAGAGCAGCAGTGGAGCAGCTGTGGAGCTCAGCCAGCTTCCTTTCAGCTTCATGTTAAACGTGTTGGAGTGAACACACACAGACCTGCAGAGACTTTTTAGCATCAAGTCTGTTTCCTCTGCAGATTTCACTAAGAAACTGCTGAGAGTCCTGAACGCTTCATTACTGCACCAACACTTTAGTGATGGATTTACTGCTGCTCCATGGAAACAAGATCAGTGACTAAGAAACTCATGGTTACTAAATGTAATGCTGCTTCTGTGATGTGCAGGCTTCAGTCAGACTGATCTCAGAGCTGTGATCAGTTGTTGATCAGATGTGATGAATGACCACCACTGTCTCTATACATCTTGGAAGGCTGTCAGCTGGAATCCAGCTTTATTTCCTGGACACATCAACACAACAACAACAGTCGTCTTCACATCAACTCAAACACATGATCACAACAAGCTTCTGGCTCATTCTGATTGGCTGACTGTTGTCTCTCTCTCTGTCTTTCTGTCCAATCCTGAAGCCTGTCTCCATTCTCCTCTCACAGCTTCACTGAGAAGCTGCAGGTTTACAGGAAACACTGGATCTTTGATACTAACTGTGTTTAGGACGATACTGATGAAAGCAGCATGGACTGACTGGAACCCTCTACTCACTTCAGAGTCTTCAGTTTATAGTCTGGACTCTTCACAAGATCAAGAAGCTGCTTCACTCCTGAAGCCTTCAGGAAGTTGTAACTCAGGTCCAGATGTTTCAGATGGGAGGGGTTGGACTTCAGAGCTGAGACCAGAGAATCACAACTGATCTTTGACAAACTGCAGTAATTCAACCTGAATAAAGAATAAAATATGTAGATTAAATCATGAATAATTCAATCAGATGTGTTCAGGTTTAAATGTTCAGCTCAACATTGCTGTGTCCTAACAGCCTTTAAGCTTCATTGACTTTAACATTTTCTACAGTTTCTGCTACAAACACTCATCTTGAACTAAAGGACATTTACAGATTCATGGAGGAAAGTTGTGGATGAAGATGAATTAGATTCAGTTGGTGATTAAACATATCAGATCTACAACAGTAACAGACAGTGAACTGACCTCAGAATCTCCAGTCTACAGTCTGGACTCTCCAGAAAACCACACAGCTGCTTCACTCCTGAATCCTTCAGACTGTTGTTGTTACTCAGGTCCAGATGTTTCAGATGGGAGGGGTTGGACTTCAGGGCTGAGACCAGATAGTAACAGCTGATGTCTGTCATGTTGCAGTAATTCAGTCTAAATGAAGAATAAAAGGTTTAAAAAGTTCCTTCTTAAAATCACGTATTCAGAGCTGAAGTTTAAAGAAGTTTAAAGTTGAAGATGTTTTGTTCTTTCAGAGTGAACTCTTATAAATTCTGATTCAAACAAAGACATTTGAAGTCGCCACCTTGACTTCTGAGAGAGTGGTATCAAGATGTTGTAACATTTCATTAAATACATCATTTAATTGATTCAGCTAAAATATAAAATAATTGTCAGTTGCTGCTGTGCTTTAAATTTGAAAAACTACAAGGTGGAAATCAAGAGTAACAGAGTTTCAGAGTCAATCATCCAGTGAAGGATTTTCCTTCTTCTTTGAAGCTTTGAAATGTGGAGCTCAACATGGCTCTGCCAGAGTCAATGGACTAAACCACAGAAGAAGAAAACTGACTTTACCATGAAGATCCTCAGTTTGGATCAGTAGAATATCAGCCTGATGTCACCACAACTTTACCATCATATTCATCTCAGCACACAAAGAAAACATGGAGACTGACCTCAGAGTCTCCAGTCTACAGTCTGGACTCTCCAGAAAACCACACAGCTGCTTCACATCTGAATACTTCAGGTTGTTTCCACTCAGGTCCAGATCTTTTAGATGGGAGGGGTCGGACTTCAGAGCTGAGACCAGAGGATCACAGCTGATCTCTGAAACACTGGAGTCCTCCAGACTGAATAAAGAATAAAAGATGAGTTTAGAAAACTCCTGTTCAAGTCACTCATAGATTCATCATGTGTTCAGATTTGAAGGTTCAGAATGAACAAGTTTATGAAATAGAAACTCTAAAAGTTGAAGCCAGTGAGAAGAATCTTCAAACAGTCAAACAGAACAAGGGAAGCAGAAATCTCATTGATATTAATGACAGCCTTTAAATAAAGTCTACTTCTCTGGAACACTGATGCTGTTTGCTTTGAATATGTCACTATAATCATCACTAGACTCCACAAACAGATACTGAACATTTATTAGTTCTAGTCTGATGTGGTGGAAATGATTTTAGTTCTGTTCTAAATGTCTGACAGACTTTAAGGTGGAAATGAAGAGTGTCAGAGTTTCAGAGTCAATCATCCAGTGGAGGATTTTTCTTCTTCTATGAAGCTTTGAAATGAGAAGCTCAACATGGCTCTGCCACAGTCAATGGACTAAACCACAGAAGAAGAAAACAGACTTTACCATGAAGATCCTCAGTGTGGATCAGTAGAATATCAGCCTGATGTCACCACAACTTTACCATCATATTCATCTGAGCACACAAAGAAAACATGGAGTCTGACCTCAGAGTCTCCAGTTTATAGTCTGGACTCTCCACAAGACCAAAAAGCTGCTTCACATCTGATAACTTCAGGTTGTTTCCTCTCAGGTCCAGATGTTTCAGATGGGAGGGGTTGGACTTCAGAGCTGAGACCAGAGAATCACAGCTGATCTCTGTCAAACTGCAGCTCTTCAATCTGAATAAAGAATAAAAGATGTAGTAATCAGTGTCAGGACTGATTTGAGTTTTCTGTGAATACTTTCAGGTCTAAGTTAATGATGTGTTTTCTTGCTTTCTAATCTGTGTCTTTCATTTATCTGCTGTATCTTCTAGCCAAGCTTCCATCTGATGAATATACTGCAACAGTAAGATTTAGGCTACGTGTGCTTGTCTGTTGGGTTGAGAATTAGGCAACAGGTGTTGGTAAGCTGCTGTTTGGAGAGACACACTCAAGTACGAAAGTGTTGGAGTCCATGATGTTCGTACTAAACAGTTGTGTTTCTAAATCAGATTTAGTTGCTGTTAGTTAAACAGACTTTTAGAACTTGTGTTTGTTGGCTAATGCTACCTATTCATTCCCTGCCTGGCTGCTAGCATGTTTTAGGGTCCTGTCTCTGTGGTGGACTGATGCCTCTGAGCTGCTCTAGTCACAGTAGGAGGACAAGATATAGGCGGTGAAATAGAAAAACAGACAGAGGCACTTGAGGCCTTATTCTGTTGTGAACAACCAGCTTTTCTGACTCAAATGATTTCTCCTCAGTGTAGTTCGTCCTCCAACAATGCTCACTGACCCTATGTTACTTATCCATGTTTCACTAGCCCTATGTAGTGTTCTTCAAGAAATGTACCTTTAACTATCTGACTAAAACTACCCATCTAAAATAGATACAAGCGTAACTCCATTTATCAAATGTTGTTTATTTGATTTAGTGCTTCATTGCTCTTTAAGCTTCTTTTACTTTAAGAACTAACAGTGGACATTTTCTACAGTTTCTGCTACAAACACTGGTCTTGAACTAAAGGACATTTACAGATTTATGGAGGAAAGTTGTGGATGAAGATGAATTAGATTCAGTTGGTGATTAAACATATCAGATCTACAACAGTAACAGACAGTGAACTGACCCCAGGACCTCCAGTCTACAGTCTGGACTCTCCAGAAAACCACACAGCTGCTTCACTCCTGAATCCTTCAGGTTGTTGTTACTCAGGTCCAGATGTTTCAGATGGGAGGGGTTGGACTTCAGAGCTGAGACCAGAGAATCACAGCTGATCTCTGACAAACTGCAGCTCTCCAATCTGAAAAGAATATAAGATGTAGATAAAATCATGAATAATTCAAATAGATGTGTTCAGGTTTTAAATGTTCAGCTCAACATTACTGTGTCCTAACAGCCTTTTAGCTTCATTGACTTTAACAACTAATAGTGGACATTTTCTACAGTTTCTGCTACAAACACTGGTCTTGAACTATAGGACATTAACAGATTTATGGAGGAAAGTTGTGGATGAAGATGAATTAGATTCAGTTGGTGATTAAACATATCAGATCTACAACAGTAACAGACAGTGAACTGACCTCAGAGTCTCCAGTCTACAGTCTGGACTCTCCAGAAAACCACACAGCTGCTTCACTCCTGAATCCTTCAGGTTGTTGTTAGTCAGGTCCAGATGTATCAGATAGGAAGGGTTGGATTTCAGAGCTGGTCCCAGAGAATCACAGCTGATCTCTGATAAACTGCAGTTCTTTAGTCTGAATAAAGAATAAAAGATGTGGTAAACAGTGTCAGGACTGATGCGAGTTTTCTGTGAATACTTTCAGGTGTAAGTTAATAATGGTTTTTCTTACTTTCTAATCTATGTATGTTATTTATCTGCTGTATCTTCTAGCCAAGCTTCCATCTGATGAATATACTGCAACAGTAATATTTAGGCTACGTGTGCTTGTCTGTTGGGTTGAGAATTAGGCAACAGGTGTTGGTAAGCTGCTGTTTGGAGAGACATACTCTAGTAGAAATGTGTTGGACTCCATGATGTTTGTACTAAACAGTTGTGTTTCTAAATCAGATATAGTTGTAAACAGACTTTTAGAACTTGTGTTTGTTGGCTAATGCTACCTATTCATTCCCTGCCTGGCTGCTAGCATGTTTTAGGGTCCTGTCTCTGTGGTGGACTGATGCCTCTGAGCTGCTCTAGTCACAGTAGGAGGAAAAGATATAGGCGGTGAAATAGAAAACAGACAGAGGCACTTCGGGCCTTATTCTGTTGTGAACAACCAGCTTTTCTGACTCAAATGATTTCTCCTCTGTGTAGTTCGTCCTCCAACAATGCTCACTGACCCTATGTTACTATCCATGTTTCACTAGCCCTATGTAGTGTTCTTCGAGAAATGTACCTTTAGCTATCTGACTAAAACCACCATCTAAAATAGATAAGAGCATAACTATTATCAAATGCTGTTTCTTTGATTGAGTGATTATTTCTCTTCAAGCTTCATTTAACAACTAACAGTGGACATTGTCTACAGTTTCTGCTACAAACACTGGTCTTGAACTAAAGGATATTTTACAGATTTATGGAGGAAAGTTGTGGATGAAGATGAATTGGATTCAGTCGGTGATTAAACATATCAGATCTACAACAGTAAACAGACAGTGAACTGACCTCAGAGTCTCCAGTCTACAGTCTGGACTCTCCAGAAAACCACCTATTGGACATACCGATGGACACTCAAAAGTGTCCCATCGCTGCCGGCGAACTCTTAATTAAATTGTCAAATCAATTTTATTTGTATAGCCCAAAGTCACAAAACACATTTTGCCTGATGACAAAGTCGCCTGTTAACTGAATAGCGAATCTGACTAACTAACCCTAAGACACAGCAAAGCAGAAAGTAGGACTAACTTTTGCTCAGTTAACATTATTTGACTCTGAGTGGTGGCATTGGAGCCCCTAGCAGTAGCGGACCTCCTGTTCGGAAGATATTTTCATTCTTTTGCCCAAACAACAACTTAAAGTTGTTGGTTGGGCTTTCTTTTTCTCTCGTGCTGTCTTCGTGTCATCATGGATACTTCATACATACATGGGAGACACTGGAGGCGGGACGCGTGCAGCAGGTCTGAGGTGGGCAAATCTCAGAGCGGGAGGGGGCGCACATAAACGTTGCTATTTTTACTGCTAAATTGAGAAAATTTACCACATTGTCGTGTTTATAATACTTAAAATTCATTATCAATAATTATGATATCATATTGGGTGGGTTGTGGTGGTTGGTTTGGATTATCGAGGGGGTTGCAACCCACCCCCCCATAAATTTACGCCTATGGCTGTGAGCCTTGAACGTCTGTGGTGATGGACGACCAGAGCTGAGAGTATCGGACCTCCGTGGAGCAGGAGTAAAAATGGGCCGGGATTTCCTGCGAATGTTGCTAGGATGGAAGGGTCCACGTGTCGGTGGTGAGGAGGCCTGTGACCCGGCATCCAGTGGGGGAAAATCCTTGACGCTGAGAATGTCATATTTATCAGTGAAGTGGATGTTCATTAAAGTGAGGGGGTTCAAGGCCCTGGATGAAATAGCGTGGAGCAGGCAGCGGCTTTGGGTTTCCGAGCCGTGTCCAAGTGTCTTCAGGCGCGGTAGACGGCAAACGGGCATCAGCGGCTGAGTGTCGAGTCAAGTCACCGGATTCAACAAGGGACGCAGCTCTGGCGGCATGGAAGGGAGGGATGGTTTCGGGCCCAGAGTCAGTCTGAGGTTGACCTGATCCGAAGATGATAGTATCCAAGAGATTCTCTGCTGCTTGGATCTGATACAGTATGGATAATCTCTTCTCCAGTTCGGATACCTTGTTAGATAGCCGGGCACAGCTGAGACAGTCAGGCTGTTAGGGAGATGTGAGTGGAGCCATTTTTTTTTTGTTTTGTTTGTTTGTTTGTTTGTTTACTGGATGACTTGTCCAAAGGAGGTGTTTTCTGGGGAAAAGGGTACCGCTGTGGCAAGTAAAGATGTCTTTGTTGCATGTATGTAGCGTGTAGTTACAGTACGGAGTTAGAGCAAAGAGAAACTCTACCACAGGCTAGCTGTGAGAACCAGTGAGGGAGGGATCAACGCTTACCGGCAGAGGCCTCCTGCGATGATTCAGCTTAGGTAAGTGGATCGGGTGGTTATAGTTATGATTCCTCTTGTCGGATGGTGAAGTTTGATGGTGGAACTATGCTCAAGAAACTTCGGTCCGGATGCTAGTAGCGCTTAGTTTAGCCGAGGCGGCGAGTCAGCTAAACTAAGCTAAACTTACAGACGGCGCGGGTAGTAACAAAACAGCATGTAAAGATATGTTAAATTGTCACAGATTACAACAGGACCCACACAGCTGTGATGGTGAACCAATCTCGAGTAAAAAAAATCACCGCAGCACCAAAGTTTTGAGGGTTGGGAATAGCTAAAGTGGATCCAAAAAAAAAAAAAAAAAAACACGGCGAAAAGTTTGTTCAGCATGTGAGAGTTTTTCCTCCGTTGCGCATGCATAGTGTTTTTCACAAAAATCTCTTTAAGCTTCGTTGACTTCAACATCTTACAGTCGACATTTTCTAATATTTTCTGCTGCAAACATTCATCTTGGACTAAAGGATCTACAACAGTAACAGACAGTGAACTGACCCCAGAATCTCCAGTCTACAGTCTGGACTCTCCAGAAAACCACACAGCTGCTTCACTCCTGAATCCTTCAGGTCTTTGTTGTTAGTCAGGTCCAGATGTTTCAGATGGGAGGGTTGGACTTCAGAGCTGAGACCAGATAGTAACAGCTGATGTCTGTCATGTTGCAGTAATTCAGTCTAAATAAATAATAAAAGGTGTGAGTTTAAAAAGTTCCTCCTTCAAATCACGTGTTCAGAGCTGAAGGAAGGTTCAAAATGAACAAGTTTAAAGTTGAAGATGTTTTGTTCCTTCACAGTGAACTCTTATAAATTCTGTTTCAAACAAAGACATTTGAAGTCGCCACCTTGACTTCTGAGAGAGTGGTATCAAGATGTTGTCACATTTTATAAAATAAATAATTTAATAGCTGAAATATGAAATAATTGTCAGTTTCTGCTGTGCTTTTAAGTTAAAAAACTACAAGGTAGAAATCAAGCGTGTCAGAGTTTCACAGTCAATTATCCAGTGAAGGATTTTTCTTCTTCTATGAAGCTTTGAAATGTGGAGCTCAACATGGCTCTGCCACAGTCTATGGACTAAAACACAGAAGAAGAAACCTGACTTCACCATGAAGATCCTCAGTGTAGATCAGTAGAATATCAGTCTGATGTCACCACAACTTTACCATCACATTCATCTCAGCACACAAAGAAAACATGGAGTCTGACCTCAGAGTCTCCAGTTTATAGTCTGGACTCTCCAGTAAACCACACAGCTGCTTCACATCTGAATACTTCAGCTTGTTTCCACTCAGGTCCAGATCTTTTAGATGGGAGGGGTCGGATTTCAGAGCTGAGACCAGAGGATCACAGCTGATCTCTGAACCACTGGAGTCATCCAGTCTGGATAAAGAATAAAACATGAGTTTAGAAAGTTCCTGCTTGAAGTCACTCATAGATTCATCTTTGTTCAGAGTTGAAGGTTCAGAATGAACAAGTTAAGAAATAGACAGATAGATGGATAGATGCACCTTTATTGTCCCATGAGGGAAATTAATTTTTACACTCTGTCACAAGCAACATAAAACAACATGTAGAACATCACCAACATTGAACCAGTTGATTCTGTGCTTTTAAGTTGAAAAACTACAAGGTGGAAATGAAGAGTGTCAGAGTTTCAGAGTCAATCATCCAGTGGAGGATTTTTTTTTTTTTGTGGAGCTCAACATGGCTCTGCCACAGTCAACGGATTAAACCACAGAAGAAGAAACCAGACTTTACCATTAAGATACTCAGTGTGGATCAGTAGAATATCAGCCTGATGTCACCACAACTTTAACATCATATTTATCTCAGCACACAAAGAAAACATGGAGTCTGACCTCAGAGTCTCCAGTTTATAGTCTGGACTCTCCTCAAGATGAAGAAGATGCTTCACATCTGATAACTTCAGGTTGTTGTTACTCAGGTCCAGATGTTTCATATGGGAGGGGTTGGACTTCAGAGCTGAGACAGAGAATCACAGCTTATCTTTGACAAACTGCAGCTCTTCAATCTGAATAAAGAATAAAAATGAGCTCCATATTTAAATTCATGATGTGTTTCATCCTGGGACTCAGATCAGCAGCCTTCTATCAATCTGACTCAACAACATCAGTGACAGTCTGTGACTGTGTATTTAGGTTTTATCATCATGGTGAGAAGGAAATGGACTGTTGCACCAAAGCATCATATTTACCAGGACTTATTGTTTTAAGATTAGAAGTTACTTATATTTTGGGGAGTTTCAGTGATGTGTTAAATGTTCTGATATGATAGTTGATGATGTATGATTGTAATAAATTAGAAGACTTGTTGTGAGTCAATGTTCTTCAGTTGTTCAGAAAAACAGGACATTTGAGAAAGAAGTACAATCTTCTTCAGATTAGAAATACTGAACATTAATCAACTGAAGAACATTTGACACATCAGTCAATGATCTGAAGTGAATAAATAAAGAAAACCTCCAACAGCTCCAGTCAGTGAACTGACCTCAGAGTCTCCAGTCTACAGTTTGGACTCTCCAGTCCAGCAGACAGATGCTTCACTCCTGAATCCTTCAGGTCATTATCACTCATGTCCAGCTCTGTCAGATAGGAAGGGTTGGACTTCAGAGCTGAGGACACGACTTCACAGTGAGCCTCTGAGAGTCCACGTCCAGTAAATCTGTGGTTAGAAAGCATATAAATCTGTAAAATGAGATCATTACCATTCTGGATCCAGACTGAATGAGTATAAAACAGAGTGAGGTGATCATCTGATGAACATCTGATTGATTCTGCTAATGATCAGGACTCACTGAGCCTTTCTGCAGTTCCTCACAGCTGGGATCAGCCTCCGTCGTCCCTCATCTGATGTGTTGTACTTCTTCAGGTCCAACTCTTCCAGAATCTCCTCTGACATCTGCAGCATGTAGGCCAGAGCTGAGCACTGGATCTCAGAGAGTTTATTCTTTGATCTGTTCTTTGACTTCAGGAACTCTTGGATCTCCTGATGAACTGAGAGGTCGTTCATCTCCATCAGACAGTGGAAGATATTGGTGCTTCTGTCAGGAGAGCTTGTATAAGTGTTTATATTCTTCAAGTTGTAGATGGCTCTCTGGATAATTTCTGGACTGTTCTCTGTCTGACCCAGCAGACCTCCTAAGAGTCTGTGGTTGGACTCCAGAGAGAGGCCATGAAGGAAGCGAATAAACAGGTCCAGGTGACCGTTTTTACTCTCTAGGGATTTATACATGGCTCCATACAAGAAGTTATCCAGAGATTTAATGTAGTCCTGGTGGCCTTTCCCCAAGAAGTCCTCCAGAACCTCTGTCTTCTTGTTAGTGTAACAGTGGAACATGTAGACTGCAGCCAGAAACTCCTGAACGCTCAGATGAACAAAGCAGTAAACTGATTTCTGGAAGATCACACTCTCTCTTTTGAAGATCTCTGTACAAACTCCTGAGTACACTGAGGCCTCTGTCACATCCAGACCACAGCGCTCCAGGTCTTCTTGGTAGAACATGATGTTTCCTTCCTCCAGATGTTCAAACGCCAGCCTCCCCAGCTTCAGAAGAACTTCCCTGTCAGCCTCCATCAGCTCCAGTGGACTCGTCTCATGCCCCTCATGGTACTTGTTCTTCTTCCTCTTTGTCTGAACCATCACAAAGTGTGAGTACATGTCAGTCAGGGTCTTGGGCAGCTCACCTCTCTGCTCTGTAGTCAACATGTGCTCAGAACTGTAGCAGTGATCCAGCAGAAGACTGGGACTACACAGGATGTGGAGGCTCCTGGAGGTCTTGATGTGGGAGATGATTCTGCTGGACAGCTCTTCATCACTGAACTCTTCCTGAAGTACTCCTCCTTCTGGGCGTCAGTGAAGCCTCGTACTTCTGTTACCCTGTCAACACATGTAGGAGGGATCTGATTGGCTGCTGCAGGTCTGGAAGTGATCCAGACCAGAGCCGAGGGAAGCAGGTTCCCCTTGATGAGGTTTGTCAGCAGCACGTTGACTGATGCCTTCTGTGTGACATCAGACACAACCTCACTGTTGTTGAAGTCCAGTGAAAGTCTGCTTTCATCCAGGCCGTCAAAGATGAACAAAAGTTTACAGACAGCCAGCTCCTCTGCTGTGACCTTCTGTAATGTTGGATGGAAAACATGGAGCAGCCTGAGAAGACTGTACTGCTCATCTTTGATCAAGTTCAGCTCCCTGAACGAAAGCACAATCACCACACTGACATCTTGGTTTTCCAAACCCTCTGCCCAGTCCAGAGTGAACTTCTGCACTGAGAAGGTTTTTCCAACACCAGCGACGCCGTAGGTCAGAACCACTCTGATGTGTCTCTCTTGGTCAGGTGAGGCTTTGAAGATGTCGTGGCACCTGATTGGAGTGTCATGGAGGGCCTTCATCTTGGAAGCTGTCTCAAGCTGCTTCACCTCATGTTGGGTATTAACCTCTTCACTCTGTCCCTCTGTGATGTAGAGCTCAGTGTAGATCCTGTTGAGGAGGGTTCCTCTTCCTCTTACATCAGTTCCTTCAGTCACATGTTCACATCTCCTCCTCAGGCTGATCTTATGTTCATCTAAAACCTCCTGCAGGCCAACATCATCTGGAAAGAAGAACAAACAAGAGACAGAAAGAAACAGTCATCCCTGTTTAAGTCACAAAGTACAGAAAACTGACTTTAAAGAGTTTATTTTTCCTCTTCTCATGATAACTCATTTTTAGAGGACACGTTAGAAATGCTCTTTGTTTTATCAGCCTCTGAGGGGGCGTGTCAGTGTTTGATTGACAGCAGCTCATCTGCAGCTCTTCATCTAACAGCTCACTGTGGTTGTTCCTTCCTTCTTTTAACTGCACTACCAACAAAATACTACTAATCAGGTAACAAACATTTCCTCTGGCTGTTTCCAAATAAAAGCCTCTTAGTGGCCGATTACAACAGGAACAGATCAATTTATATCAGCAGTAATTAACAAAGATCAGATATGAGTAAAATAAGGCGGGCATGTGAAGTTCAAGGAAAGAAAAGAGAATAAATAAAACTATAGGAATCTAAACTGATTTTACCAAGAGTCCATCATCAGACAGATGTACAGTCTTACTTGTTCTGGATCTTTGTCCACACTGGGGACAGGAGGAGTGTCCTGATGAAGCAGACTGGTCCCAGTATGAGGTGATGCACTGTCTGCAGAACCAGTGTCCACAGCTGGTAGAGACTGGATCCTTCAGGACGTCCTGACACAAAGCACAGCAGGACAGCTGCTCCTCACAGAAACATGACTCCTCTTCCTCTCACTGTCAACACATTTACACTTTTTTGGTGAAACATTTGACATGACTGTCCACGAAGCTCAGATGCTCACAGAGAACAGGACAAGCTCTCTGTGAGCCTGAAAGAATGGCTGCATGTCTCCAGTAGCTTTGTGAAGAATAACCTTTTATTTTTAGTGTGTTAATGGTTGTTTTTGTCTGCCTTGTTGTTGTGTTTCTGTGCCTTAAACCAATCAAAATGGTTTCTGGTCGTTTTTGTCTTTTTGTGCTGTTTTTATTTAGTTTTTTCTAGAGTCGTTGACTGTGCAACGTGAACGTGAACGTGAACGTGAAGCCTTTGGCTGCAGGATCGATGGACTGTGTGCACTTGATGGGACACAGAGGGAGCGTGCCATGAGAAGTGCTTTGCAGACCTGGTTCGTAGGACCACAGTACGCCTGTGCTGGCTTCAGACTCTTCAGGTGGACACACCTCCGTTTGAGTTTACATCCCTCCCTCAGCCACAAGGACAAGGAAACACCATGCGACAACAATCCATGCCACTGTTGCTATGCAATGGCCAAACAAACCACATTGCATTGGACACTGTTTTGCTATAATGCTGATTCTGTACATTTGTTGACTGCACTCTTTGTTTTTATTTTACTTTTAATCTAATCTTATTTTGTCTTTCTTGTGGTTTTTATGAGTGTTTCTTTTATGTGCAACAAAGTTACTGTGACAAAGTATTTTTCCCGGGGATCATTAAAGTCTAAGATTTCAACTCTGCTGCTTTCATCAACACCAATGACTCCTTCGTTTTCCTATCTGTCATATTAAACACTGAGTGATCTACCTGCTGTTTTTCAACACTTCCTGCAGAGACTTCACAGTAAAAGTCTTCCATCAAAGAGAGCTGATTCTGTCCTTCACTGTTGTAGCTTGAGTTAGTTCAGTCTGAACTGAGCTTAGAAGAGTCTAAGAAGTGTTACTGACAGGGAACTGGATGATAGGGAGGACTGATCAGATAAAGATCACATTCTGACTATACTGGCTGGTTGCTACACACTGACTATGGGAGGATGAGAAAACTGCAGTTCAATCCATCCACTAGGAGCCCAGCTGTAAATTATTACAAACTTCAACATTAGGACAAATATATCTGAATATTGATGAGTGGACATTCTGAAATGGAGGTTCTCAATGTTTTACCACAGAAATACCATCAGTACTTCCTGGTTCTAAAACCCAGAATAGGATCTTACCTTACCTGCACTAAAACATCTGCATCATGACTATAAATCTTTCAGCAGAACATTTCTGCCTTATCCTAAAATCAACATCAGGTCAGTTTACAGTAGAAACAGTCTCTTACTTTGTGTCTGAAGGTCCTGGTTCTCCACTGAATTCTGGAGGATTAATCTTGGAGTTGTCACTCTTCATAGACAGACAGCTGGATACTGTAGACTCTGCTCTCTGTCTGTGGTACTGACCTCTGCAGAAAATATGTTTAATACGACACATTACGATGCTAAAAGATTTAATTCATCTCACACTTGGGGATAAATAAAGTTACAGTTATATTAAGAACATTTGGTTAACATGAGAACTGTCAGTTTATTTATTATTTATTTAGTGTTTATTGATGATGTGACAGATTGATGAATTCTGAAGTAGAGAGATATTCAGACAAATGAAGAAAGATGATTGGATGGTGCTTCACAGCCAGATGGACAATGAGCCATGAGATAGTGTGAAAGAAACCCAGGAGTTTGTGGAGTAAAGAAGTGGAATATTCTGCAGGGGTCAAGTCAACTTTAACCTAATTCAAACGTATTTCACTTAAAGACAAAACTGAAGAAAGAATCAACAAGTGAAGACAGCTGCAGTAAAGACCAGGCTCAGCAGAACAAAGGAGGAAACTATTCTGTGATGATGTGCATGAACTCAGGCTTCAGTCACTGTCTGCAAAGATTCTGGACAAAGTGTTCATTTTATTTATGATTAGGAGAATTTGTCCAATAAACTAGAGGATTATATAGTCTATATAAATAGAGGATTGTGCATTAAAATGTTTTTAATTCTTACAGATTTACTCCAGGTGGAGTTTGTGAATACTCTCAAATTAAAGGTGAGAACCAACAGTCTCTACGACCACCTACAATTTTTAACTGTATCTTGAATAAACTTTGGTGAACATGTAGAATAACAAATACATTTCAGCTAATCTCAGTTAATCTCAATCAACCACTGGGGACAGAAAATATCCTGGAACTGACAGAAGTGATTAAAATGAGTCATGAACAAGTTAGTAGTAGTTCTCTTACTTTGTGTCTGAGGGTCGAGGTTCTCCACTGAAGTTGGAGGTTGATGGTTGGGACCTGTCACTCTTCATAGACAGACAGCTGATCTGTCCTCCTCTTCCTCCATCTTTTGGCCTTCAGTCAGTCTGAGAGATAAACCAGAAACACTCAGTGAGTTTGCATCAGCTTCAGTTCCAGTGCTCCAGGTTGATCAAAGAATGATGGGAACTGTAGTTTTAGTACAGATTGTTCTCTGAACTTAAATAAATATTTGTTTATATTAGAATATGGGCAGAGAGAAAGGGACAGGAACAGGTTTAAGATCTGAAAAATAAAAAAAATGATAGATTTTTAAAACAGAGTCAGCTTAAAAAAGCTGCATCAGTAGCTGTTAGCATAGCAGAAAATACTTGATAAACATGTCATAGCATAGCATAGCATAGCATACTGGATAATTTAGCTTCAAACTGAACGAAGAGTAAAATGATTCTATGATGTGTATTAGTCATTCAGCTCAGTGAAACTTTAACAAAGCAACAAAAATTTCCCAAAAAACTGAAGAAAGGGAAAAACCCTTAGCTTTAGATCAGACGTGTCCTCTTTTTTAGACCTGAAAATGTGTCAAACTCAAACATGTTTAAATTCACACACTACACATGCGCACCAACTAACATATTACAGCCTCTTTAGTGATTTGTGCTACTGCAACTGGGGTGGGACAACTAAAAGTGCTCAGAGTGTATGGTTGGCAGAGAGTCAGTGGCATTAATGAATGACAGTGATGTGTTGTTCAAAACTCAGTTTATTGTCCAGGATGAATCCAAAGTACATTTGATTCTCCACCATTTCAACTACTTGACCCTATGTTTCCAAGTTATGGTCTACATTTGTTTTCTAACTACGCAGTTAGCTAACTATTAATATAAGACAACACAATATCATACGATACAGTAGAGAGAAGTAGAGGAGATATTCAGACAAATGAAGAAAGATGATTGGATGGTGCTTCAAGCCCAGATGGACAATGAGCCCTGAGATATTGTGAAAGAACCCAGGGGTTTGTGGAGTAAAGAAGTGGAATATTCTGCAGGGGTCAAGTCAACTTTAACCTAATTCAAACGTATTTCACTTAAAAAAAACAAAACTGAAGAAAAAATCAAAAAAGTGAAGACAGCTGCAGTAAAGACCAGGACTCAGCAGAACAAAGGAGGGAAAACCTATTCTGTGATGATGTGCATGAACTCAGGCTTCAGTCACTGTCTGCAAAGGATTCTGGACAAAGTGTTCATTTTATTTATGATTAGGAGAATTTGTCCAATAACTAGAGGATTATTTTAGTCTATATAAATAAGAGGATTGTGGGATTAAAATGTTTTTAATTTTTTACAGATTTACTCCCGGTGGAGTTTGTGAATACTCTCAAATTAAAGGTGAGAACCAAAAGTCTCTACGACCACCTACAATTTTTAACTGTATCTTGAATAAACTTTGGTGAACATGTAGAATAACAAATACATTTCAGCTAATCTCAGTTAATCTCAATCAACCACTGGGACAGAAATATCCTGGAACTGACAGAAGTGATTAAAAAGAGTCATGAACAAGTTAGTAGTAGTTCTCTTACTTTTGTGTTGAGGGTCGAGGTTCTCCACTGAAGTCTGGGGGGTTGATGGTTGGACCTGTCACTCTTCATAGACGACAGCTGACTCTGTCCTCCTCTTCCTCCATCTTCTGGCCTTCAGTCAGTCTGAGAGATAAACCAGAAACACTCAGTGAGTTTGCATCAGCTTCAGTTCCAGTGCTCCAGGTTGATCAAAAAATGATGGGAACTGTAGTTTTAGTACAGATTGTTCTCTGAACTTAAAATAAAAATTTGTTTATATTAGAATATGGGCAGAAAGGGACAGGAACAGGTTTAAGATCTGAAAAATAAAAAAAAAATCTGATAGATTTTTAAAACAGAGTCAGCTTAAAAAGCTGCATCAGTAGCTGTTAGCATAGCAGAAAATACTTGATAAACATGTCATAGCATAGCATAGCATAGCATACTGGATAATTTAGCTTCAAACTGAACGAAGAGTAAAATGATTCTATGATGTGTATTAGTCATTCAGCTCAGTGAAACTTTAACAAAGCAACAAAATTCCAACAAACTGAAGAAGGAAAACCGTTAGCTTTAGCATCAGACGTGTCCTCTTTTTGAGACCTGAAAATGTGTCAAACTCAAACATGTTTAAATTCACACCACTACACATGCACACCAACTAACATATTACAGCTCTTTAGTGATTTGTGCTACTGCAACTGGGGTGGGACAACTAAAAGTGCTCAGAGTGTATGGTTGGCAGAGAGTCAGTGGCATTAATGAATGACAGTGATGTGTTGTTCAAAACTCAGTTTATTGTCCAGGATGAATCCAAAGTACATTTGATTCTCCACCTTTCAACTACTTGACCGCTATGTTCCAAGTTATGGTCTCATTTGTTCCTAACTACGCTTAGCTAACTATTATATAAGACAACACAATATCATACGATACAGTAGAGAGAATTTAGAGAGATATTCAGACAAATAAGAAAGATGATTGGATGGTGCTTCACAGCCCGATGGACAATGAGCCATGAGATAGTGTGAAAGAAACCCAGGAGTTTGTGGAGTAAAGAAGTGGAATATTCTGCAGGGTCAAGTCAACTTTAACCTAATTCAAACGTATTCACTTAAAAGACAAAACTGAAGAAAGAATCAACAAGTGAAGACAGCTGCAGTAAAGACCGGGCTCGCAGAACAAAGGAGGAAACCTATTCTGTGATGATTGTGCTTGAACTCAGGCTTCAGTCACTGCTGAAAAGGGATTCTGGACAAAGTGTTCATTTTATTTATGATTAGGAGAATTTGTCAATAACTAGAGGATTATATAGTCTATATAAATAGAGGATTGTGCTTTTAAAATGTTTTTAATTCTTACAGATTTACTCCGGGTGGAGTTTGTGAATACTCTAAAATTAAAGGGAGAAAACAGTCTCTACGACCCCCTACAATTTTTAACTGTATTTTGAATAAACTTTGGTGAACATGAGAATAACAAATACATTTCAGCTAATCTCAGTTAATCTCAATCAACCACTGGGGACAAAAAATATCCTGGAACTGACAGAAGTGATTAAAATGAGTCATGAACAGTTGTAGTAGTTCTCTTTACTTTTTTGTCTGGGGTCGAGGTTCTCCACTGAAGTCTGGAGGTTGATGGTTGGACCTGTCACTCTTCATGGGACGGGACAGCTGACTCTGTCCTCCTCTTCCTCCATCTTTGGCCTTTCGTCAGTCTAGAAAATAACCGGGAAACACTCAGTGAGTTTGCATCAGCTTCAGTTCCGTCTCCGGGTTTGGGTCAAAGAATGATGGGAACTGTAGTTTTAGTACAGATTGTTCTCTGAACTTAAAATAAATATTTGTTTATATTAGAATATGGGTCAGAAAGGGACAGGAACAGGTTTAAGATCTGAAAAATAAAAAAAATCTGATAGATTTTTAAAACAGAGTCAGCTTAAAAGCTGCTCAGTAGCTGTTAGCATAGCAGAAAATACTTGATAAACATGTCATAGCATAGCATAGCATAGCATACTGGATAATTTAGCTTCAAACTGAACGAAGAGTAAAATGATTCTATGATGTGTATTAGTCATTCAGCTCAGTGAAACTTTAACAAAGCAACAAAATTCCAACAAACTGAAGAAGGAAAACCGTTAGCTTTAGCATCAGACGTGTCCTCTTTTTGAGACCTGAAAATGTGTCAAACTCAAACATGTTTAAATTCACACCACTACACATGCACACCAACTAACATATTACAGCCTCTTTAGTGATTTGTGCTACTGCAACTGGGGTGGGACAACTAAAAGTGCTCAGAGTGTATGGTTGGCAGAGAGTCAGTGGCATTAATGAATGACAGTGATGTGTTGTTCAAACTCAGTTTATTGTCCAGGATGAATCCAAAGTACATTTGATTCTCCACCATTTCAACTACTTGACCAGCTATGTTTCCAAGTTATGGTCTACATTTGTCTCCTAACTACGCAGTTAGCTAACTATTATATAAGACAACACAATATCATACGATACAGTAGAGAGAAGTAGAGAGATATTCAGACAAATGAAGAAAGATGATTGGATGGTGCTTCACAGCCCAGATGGACAATGAGCCATGAGATAGTGTGAAAGAAACCCAGGAGTTTGTGGAGTAAAGAAGTGGAATATTCTGCAGGGGTCAAGTCAACTTTAACCTAATTCAAACGTATTTCACTTAAAAGACAAAACTGAAGAAAGAATCAACAAGTGAAGACAGCTGCAGTAAAGACCAGGCTCAGCAGAACAAAGGAGGAAACCTATTCTGTGATGATGTGCATGAACTCAGGCTTCAGTCACTGTCTGCAAAGGATTCTGACAAAGTGTTCATTTTTTTTATGATTAGGAGAATTTGTCCAATAACTAGAGGATTATATAGTCTATATAAATAGAGGATTGTGCATTAAAATGTTTTTAATTCTTACAGATTTACTCCAGGTGGAGTTTGTGAATACTCTCAAATTTAAAAGGTGAGAACCAACAGTCTCTACGACCACCTACAAATTTTTAACTGTATCTTGAATAAACTTTGGTGAACATGAAGAATAACAAATACATTTCAGCTAATCTCAGTTAATCTCAATCAACCACTGGGGACAGAAAATATCCTGGAACTGACAGAAGTGATTAAAATGAGTCATGAACAAGTTAGTAGTAGTTCTCTTACTTTGTGTCTGAGGGTCGAGGTTCTCCACTGAAGTCTGGAGGTTGATGGTTGGACCTGTCACTCTTCATAGACAGACAGCTGACTCTGTCCTCCTCTTCCTCCATCTTCTGGCCTTCAGTCAGTCTGAGAGATAAACCAGAAAACACTCAGTGAGTTTGCATCAGCTTCAGTTCCAGTACTCCAGGTTGATCAAAGAATGATGGGAACTGTAGTTTTAGTACAGATTGTTCTCTGAACTTAAAATAAAAAATTTGTTTATATTAGAATATGGGCAGAAAGGGACAGGAACAGGTTTAAGATCTGAAAAATAAAAAAAAAATCTGATAGATTTTTAAAACAGAGTCAGCTTAACAAGCTGCATCAGTAGCTGTTAGCATAGCAGAAAATACTTGATAAACATGTCATAGCATAGCATAGCATAGCATACGGATAATTTAGCTTCAAACTGAACGAAGAGTAAAATGATTCTATGATGTGTATTAGTCATTAAGCTCAGTGAAACTTTAACAAAGCAACAAAATTCCAACAAACTGAAGAAGGAAAACCATTAGCTTTAGCATCAGACGTGTCCTCTTTTTGAGACCTGAAAATGTGTCAAACTCAAACATGTTTAAATTCACACCACTACACATGCACACCAACTAACATATTACAGCCTCTTTAGTGATTTGTGCTACTGCAACTGGGGTGGGACAACTAAAGTGCTCAGAGTGTATGGTTGGCAGAGAGTCAGTGGCATTAATGAATGACAGTGATGTGTTGTTCAAAACTCAGTTTATTGTCCAGGATGAATCCAAAGTACATTTGATTCTCCACCATTTCAACTACTTGACCAGCTATGTTTCCAAGTTTATGGTTACATTTGTCTCCTAACTACGCAGTTAGCTAACTATTATATAAGACAACACAATATCATACGATACATATAAATAAATAGACATTAGCATGCATAAACTGATATAATTTTCAGACCCACCGATGGACAATTTAGCCATGATATAAAAATATAAACAGAACAACCATTATCGTTTGTTTTGGAAATAAGTGAAGTGGGAAAATTCTCACGGGCTTTAAGTGTCCACTTTTCTAATTTAAATAAGTAATTTCACTTAAAAGACTCAACTGAAGAAGATCAAAAGTGAAGTGTGAGCTGCTTCTGAAGACCCGGTTTAGCAGAACAAAGGAAAGGGGAACCTATTCTTTGATGTGTGCATGAAATCAGGTCTTCAGTCACTGTCTGAAAGGATTCTGGCAAAGTGTTCATTTATTTATGATTAGGAGAATTTGTCCAAATAATAGAGGATTATTAGTCTTATAAAAAAGAGGATTTTTGCATTAAAAATTTTTTTAAATTTTTAAAAATTTTCTCCAGGGGGAGTTTTTGAATACTTCAAATTTAAAAGGGGAGAAACCAACAGTCTTCGACCCCCTAAATTTTTAACTGTTCTTGAAAAAAACTTTGGTGAAAATGAAGAATACAAATACATTTCAGCTAATCTCGTTAATCTCAATCAACCACTGGGGACAGAAAATATCCCGGAATGAAGAAATGATTTAAAAAGAGTATGAACAAGTTAGTAGTGTTTCCCTTTCTTTTTGTCTGAGGGTCGAGGTTCTCCATGAAGTCTGGGGGTTGATGGTTGGACCTGTCCCCTTTATGAAGACGTGACTCTGTCCTCCTCTTCCCCCATCTTCTGGCCCTTTAGTCAGTCTGGAGTAAACCCCGAAACACTCAGTGGTTTGATCGCTTAGTTCCGTACTCCCGGGGTTTATCAAAGAATGAGGGAACTGTAGTTTTGTACAGATTGTTCTTGAATTAAAATAAATATTTGTTTATATTAGTATGGGGAGAAAAAGGGAAGGAAAAAAGGGTTTAAATTTTGAAAAATAAAAAAAAAAAAAAATTGATAGATTTTTTAAAAAGAGTGCTTAACAAGCTGCATCAGTAGCTGTTTGCCCTGCGAAAATATTGTAAACATGTATGCTAGCTTGCATAGATATGGATAAAATTTGTTTAAACTGAACGAAGAGTAAAAAGATTCTATGAGTGATTGTCATTAAGTCAGGAAACTTTAACAAAACAAAAAAATTCCAACAAATGAAGAAGGAAAAAACCATAGCTTTAGCATCAGGGGTGTCCTCTTTTTGAGCCTGAAATGTGTCAAAAATCAAACATGTTTAAAATTTCCCCCACTAACAGCACACCAACTACTATTACAGCCTCTTTAGTGATTTTTGCTACTGCAAATGGGGTGGGACAACTAAAAGTGCTCAGAGTGTATGGTTGGCAGAGAGTCAGTGGCATTAATGAATGACAGTGATGTGTTGTTCAAAACTCAGTTTATTGTCCAGGATGAATCCAAAGTACATTTGATTCTCCACCATTTCAACTACTTGACCAGCTATGTTTCCAAGTTATGGTCTACATTTGTCTCCTAACTACGCAGTTAGCTAACTATTATATAAGACAACACAATATCATACGATACAATATAACATAACATAGCATAGCAGTGCATAACAGAATATTACAGACACTCACCGACTGAGAACATGAAGTGATAAATAATAAAGTAATAAAAGCAGCAGAACAACAACTGATTAATCACAAGTTTGTTTCAATGGTTCAATCAAACTGTTGAAGAAGAAAATTCAAACTCACCGTGCTTCAGTCAGTTTCCCTCCTGTTCTGAATCAAAATGAAGTGAACGCTTTCACTTCGTCCCTTGATCACCTGGTCAGTGAGCTCCTCCCTGAACCTTTACTCGAAATCATGTGGTGTGTGTGTTTCTGTCTTTCTGAGGACCAGTTTGAGTTTTCTACTGTCAGAGTGAAGACATTTTAGTCGGTCCTCTCATCTGCCCTTTGCAAATTCATACCATGGACCAGATTAGACCCTCTGGTGGGTCGCTGTTGGCCATGGACTTTAAATCTTTCAGCAGAACATTTCTGCTTCATCCTAAAATCATCATCTTGCATCAGGTCAGTTTACAGTAGAAACAGTCTCTTACTTTGTGTCTGAGGGTCCAGGTTCTTCACTGAAGACTGGAGGATTTATTTCTTTGGACCAGTCACTCTTCAAGAACAGACGTCTGACTCTGTCCTCCTCTTCCTCCATCTTCTGGCCTTCAGTCAGTCTGAGAGATAAACCAGAAACACTCAGTGAGTTTACATCAACTTCAGTTCCAGTACTCCAGGTTGATCAAAGAATGATGGGAACTGTAGTTTTATTAAAGATTCACCTGTGAAGTTAAAAAAACAAATAAATAAAAAAGACTTGTTTGTCTTAGAATATGGTCAGAAAAGGACAGAAACATCTTTAAGCTTGGAAAGTAAAAATGAACTCTGTCATAATATGTCATAACATAGAATAGCATAGCCTTTTTACACAAGTTACATCTGGTCACTCTACATCAACGGCCCCTGTGCGGTCTTCAAAGTGACTGTTGATACTAGATAGATAGATGTTTATTTCCCACAGTCCCAAGAACAGTCCCAAGAATACAACACATCATTTCACAAAACAAAAAACAAACACATGTAACATATGCCACCTATCCTCCTATAACATCAAGACAACAATTCCACCACCTCACATATCCAACTAACATATTACAGCCTCTTTAGTGATGTGTTATGCAACTGGGGTGGGACAACTGAAAGTGCTCTGAGTGTATGTTGTTCAAAGATCAATTTATTGTCCAGGATGAATCCAAAGTACATTTGATTCTCCACCATTTCAACTACTTGACCAGCTATGTTTCCAAGTTATGGTCTACATTTGTCTCCTAACTACGCAGTTAGCTAACTATTATATAAGACAACACAATATCATACGATACAATATAACATAACATAGCATAGCAGTGCATAACATAACATTACAGACACTCACCGACTGAGAACATGAAGTGATAAATAATAAAGTAATAAAAGCAGCAGAACGACAACTGATTAATCACAAGTTTGTTTCAATGGTTCAATCAAGCTCCTCCCTGAAACTTTACTGGAAATCATGTGGTGTGTGTGTCTATCTTTCTGTGGACCAGCTTGAGTTTTCTACTGTCAGAGTGAAAACAGAATTATTAATTAATTAATAAACAGAATTATATCAACCTAGAGATAATGACATCTCCAAGTGTTTCCTTTTGTTTTTTTGAGAAAATAAGTATTTTAGCATTTAACAAACTACACTATTAAGAAACATGTCATGAACAATCAGACATTTCCTTAAAAAAAAAAAAAAAAAAAAAAAAAAAAAAACAGTCTAATTTCTGTTTATTTCTATGTCTCAGTGTGTTACGTCCACAACTCTCCCTAAAACTGTGTGAAACCTTTGAACAGCTGCAGTTAATGTCTTCAGTGTAAGTTTTGCCCTTTGCAAATTCATCCCATGAACCAGATTAGACCCTCTGGTGGGTTGCTGTTGACCAACGGGCCATTCGTTTGACACCTGGGGGCTCGGGGAATGTATTATGTCATCACTGAAATAGCTGTATAAACATGATGTGTGCGTTTTATTTCTGTTGAACAGGATGATTTCTCTTTCTCTTCACATTAAAATCGTGATGTCATGTCTTAATAAAATGGATGTAGATGTGTGGGTGAAGAAGCTTCAGGGGAACAAGGTAAACAAGCTAAAATTCAACAGTTCTGAGGTATGTCAGTACCTACATAATAAGGTTGGTCACGTTTATTAGATTAAGGTTAATACTGTTGCCTGACTAATACTAGAGTGTTCACCACACAGATGAAATCATACCTACTGATGTTCTTGTGACACTACCATCAATCCTTTATGGCCGTCATCTTTTTTTTCCCATAACTTTATTAACATATTCCACATTTGACAGAATGTTTCACATTAAATCCAGTAGTGTAAAAGAATAACACAATGTTGCCTTTGAGACATGACAAGTAAGAACAAAAAAAGAAAGAAAAAAGAAAGAGTGAACAATATTATATTTCACACGTACAAATTACATTAGTCTTTTAATTTTAATTTCTTTAAAATAAATAAAGATATTGTTGAAAAAAAAACATAACAACTTTGAGTTTAGTCTCACAAAACTGGGAAAGCATCAAAAAGACTCTCAAGACAAGGAGGAAATATTCTGAAATGTTTAATATATAAAGATCCACAAAAGTGAAATGATTGAAGAACAACGTGATAAAAATCTAGTTTCTCTTCTATCTTCTTTATGTTGTGTCTTATTTTGTGAAGCTCTGATCAGTGAAGATGATTTCAGGCTGAAAGTGTCTCCAAGATATTAACAGTCAAACAGAAGAAACTGGAAACAGAGATGAACGCACTCTCAGAGTTATTCAGGTCCAAGGAAAAGTGGTGAACTGCAGCCTGCTGGTGGCGCTGTGCTGGACTGGATCAGACAGGAAAATGTTCCTAAAATTTTATCCACACTGTTAACACACATCAGACTTTCAGAGCGCGTACTGTAGAATCTCTTGAATCATATGAACGTTTTCTTTCCAGAGTTCAGTTGGCAGCTTCTCATGTTAATATCATAACTTTAATACTAACTTAATACATTAATACCACCTTAAAACATTTAATAGCACCTTGAGACTTTGCAGACATGCAGGGCTCAGATAGGCTGATGTTAGGAGAGTGGAACTGATCATCTTGTTCAAAGTGAACTGACTTATTTGTGGAAAGAGGAAATGAAGGGATTCCCAGAGTGGACGAGGAGACGTCACCACCTGGTGGTCTCTAGAGGAACTGCAGCTCATCATCTTTATCAGAGTCCATTCAGAGAATCAGTGGGAAGCTTCCAGGAAATAGACTGACCCACTGAGGAGCTCCTTTTCCCATCTCAATACATAGATCCAGTGGGTAGTTCAGGGACCTTTCTAGGATACATACACTTCCTGCCTGTGGTGAGTTCACAGACTGAGATGAAGGTAGGATCTATCGTTGTCTGTGGTGAGTTCGTGAATGAACTGATTAGTGACACACTGAAGTTCTAACGTGAGCAAACAGAGAAACTGATGGAGAAACAAGAGTATTTACCAAATAAAATGTGTTTAGAAGCATCTTCAGTCCATTTCATTTTAAAAATCTGTCTCTTGTTTTTTTTTTTTTTGTGTTTTTTGTTCTTTGCTGTTGTCTAAATCTTCTGATGATTGAATTTATTTATTCATTCATTCATTTTTACTTCACTTTAAATTGCAGAGTACCTGTTTCCTTCATTAGGTTACATGCACCACAGCTTCTGCTGGTAATGTACCAGGCTAACACAAGGAGAGGTCACTTCAGCACTGGACAGCTCCACAGGACACATTAAATTCATCGGTTTAATCTTCAGGCTTTTAGGAGAATTTGTAGTACTGCGTTTCATTTCGATCTGGAGTGGACACAAGTTTCTATCACCCACTTTTTTTCTGCATCAGATACAGTACAATGAGCTTCCAAGCTACACATGATTTGGAGGCAATACTAAATGTTGTCATTAGATAAAGACTTTTGGTTTGTTTGTAAAACCAACCTTTCTTTGTGACCGGTATCAACTCAAGATAGAAGATGAGCAGTTACAGAAAATGACAGAATGAATGTTCTTTGGCAGAAATTCAAATATCATGCAGTGTTTACCGATAGTACACCAGTGAGGAGTTGACATTAGTAAGACAAACACACACAACAGTGGCAGTGACAGACTGCGCTGTGCTAACACACACACACTGGCTTCATCTTCTTCACCCACAATGCAAAGGACAAAAACTTGTAATAATGACTGTAATGATTAGCACATGGCTAGAATCTGTTAATTATTCTTTGTATTCTTTCTCCAGTGAATTGTACTTTAATGACCCACTAATAAGACTCCAGTCTCAAGCTGTGAACCAAGCTTTATCTTT